>NC_054379.1:64382495-64682495 GCF_017654675.1 Xenopus laevis | reverse complement strand
GGCACTGGAGGGGAAATATGATGTGATTGGTGCTACCGAAACATGGCTGAATGCCTGCCCTATGCTCGTTGTGTGTGCCATACTTTGCCTGCTCTATGCTGCCTGTGTGCCATACTTAGCCTGCCCTATGCTCCTTGTGTATTCCATAATCTGCCTGACCTATGCTCAATGTGTGTGTCATACTTTGCCTGCCCCATACTCCCTGTGTGTGTGTCATGCAGTGCCTGCCCTATGCTTCCTTTGTGTGCCATACTCTGCCTGCCCAATGCTCCCTGTGTGTGCGCCTATGGGAGGTGAACCTGGTGCATGGTTGTTAGCATTTGGAAATACTTGTTAAGGGGTCCCCAAGGTGTTTAATCATGTGCTGGGGGTTGCTTTGTTATCTACAGGGAAAGCGGAGGCATATGGATTTAAGTGTATGTCTTAATATGACTTAATACACTTGTTTCACATATGAGTGATGAGCGATATCCCTGCAGTGAACACCAACCATCTGTTTGATCACCATTTTAGTTCAAGTTTATAAACTTGTTGCATGACAATTTTATGGCACAGATGTTGAGGAGCCAACCAGAAATATTATCTAATGACCCAGGGGTGACCCCTGGGTAATAATGACCATAATGTGATCTACGGTAATTTAATGTTTGGTACAAAAAGCAAATATACACTGAGGCAACAAAACCCTGAATTCCTTCAGAACATAAATTGGGGCATTAGGTGCTCTGTTAAAAATACAGCAATGGTTTTCATTTAAAATGATAGTAAATAGTTACTGTTCTCAATTTTTTCTCTTAAGAAGTAAATGTAGAAACACTCAGAATCACCCTATGTGACTTAATACAGTAGTAAAGAAGTTAATAGGAATGCATATAGTGTGCTTGGGGAGTAATCCCTGCCTCTCATAGCATGTTAAGTACCTGGGGTAGCAGCACCCACTATCTTTAACTGTATATACTTTGCTTAGGGGTCAGAACCCACAGCCTTTCATGTTACATGATGTGTTAGGGGTGCAGTTGTTGTATATGATTGTGGTGCCATTTCTAGGGATGAGCAAATCGGTCCTACCTGTGATAAAACAAACTTTTAATTGGGAGGGAAATATGTCAACTATTATGTTATGGCTTAGTTGCTTCTAACTGCTTCAACAAATGGTATGTGTATGATAACCTTTGCTCCTTTCCCTATGTGGTTTTTGATGTTGGATAGCCAGGCCTGCATTCCTTGGTAAGTGACCCCTACTGTGAGGGCAAACAAACCAGAACCCTCTGTAACTCAATACACATAGATGACCCCAAGATTTGTGAACTGTCTGGATCCTACATTCAGGCTAAACTGGGCATGCTCACCAAATGGCACCCCATTGGCCAAACAGTATTAGCTGTGATTGGCACCATTATAATTCATGGTCGGATTGGTCCTTATAATGGCACGCCTGGCCTATCATGTGATTGGCCCTTGTGGAAGCTGCCTTTGTGGTTGGCAGAAGGACTCAAACCCTGATCTGCATTTACGACAGGGGCTGTTCCCTTTCTGGCTTACAAAGGTGGCTGTTCCAAAGAATTCCAATTTGCTAGTCTTTTTATACAAATGGAAGATCACAGAGACTTCCAAGCTGTAAACCATCACAGCTGTAGCCACATGTTCCAGTGACCAGCAGTAGCAGTGCCCAACCCTGGCATTATCCTCATGCAGACTCATTGAATGCAGGCTGGCTACCATCTAGACTCTGAGAAAAACCTGTTACGTGAAGTTGCCATGCTAAATAAAGGGCTCATTCCCTAAAAGGAGTTCTGTTTGTGAGTCCTACCCTATGCCCACGTCCTCTCACAGCTTTGTGCTGTAACACTGGTGGCAGCGGTGGGATAGGGTACCAGGACATTGGAGGAACAAAGTACCAGCTCCCTTTGATCCCTGCATCATGGAAGCTCCACCTGGAATATACAGTGTCTCATGGGATACATTTAATGACTCCTGGACTCCACAGATCCCTACTGATCCCAGGGAGAACACCTTGTTTTGGCAGAGGTGTGACTATCTTGGACTCTCTGCAGATGAGGCCCTGACCCATGGGGTAGAACAGCTGGTGAGGATGGAGGCAGACCTGGAGGCTGATTACTATGTCCTGTAGAGCACAATGCACCAACCAGGTGGGAGATACAAGTATAGTTCCTACACAGTGTGCCCCCTTCCCCACAGCTGGGAGGAATGGCAAGAGCTCTGGGACCAACAGAAGTTCTGTAATTACAACACCTTTGTGGGTGACCCAGAGGAGAAGTTCTGGAGCCTCTATACAAGCCGGTTTAGATACATTGGCATGAATGATACAGAGGAAAGGAGGGACTGGTTAGCTGAACTGGTTTATTGGGAGCTGAATATTATAAGAGACTATGTGGGGATCCTACAATTTGAAGATCGTCGTAGGGAAGAAATGCTTGCAGAACCTGAGCTTGGTTGCTGCCCGTTTAAAGGCTTGGCAGAGGCTGTGGCTTCCCCAAGTGAAAACCCTGTCTGTGTGGAGTCCAGTGGCTGTGTGATCCCTGGGATGGCAGAACCTGAGCGTGGTTGCTGCATATCTAAAGTCTTAGCAGAGGATGCGGCCTCCCCAAGTGAAAACCCTGTCTGTGTGAAGTCCAGTGGGTGTTTGATCCCTTGGCTGGCAGAACCTGAGCTTGGTTGCTGCATATCTAAAGGCTTGGCAGAGGCTCCAGCCTCCCCAAGTGAAAACCCTGTCTGTGTGGAGTCCAGTGGCTGTGTGATCTCCAGACTGGAAGAATTGGGAAAAGATTGCATGGAGGAGAAAGAGGAAGATATCCCATCACCAAAGGAGCAGCAGCTGGTGAAAGAGGATCAGATGAACACCCGACAGAAAAGTGCATGTTTGGTGAGTCCCAGTGTCATCCCCTCAACATTCCCCAGGTGGAGGGATCCCAAACTGTGTGATGTTTCATGGGCTAGGGCCCCTAGAAAAGTTGGGGGTAATTTGAAACTAAAGAAAAGGCCGGGGGGAAAAAACTTTAGGAATACTCTCTGGGGTCCACTTGTTACTGGGGTTACCTGACAATGAGTCCCCTGGCCTGACTGCTGGGGAGGGGATTACAGACTGTTTCACCTTTGAATGTCCCCTTCTCCCTGGGAGACCCCTTTATTGTCCTGGAGGCCAGAACCGTGACATTTACTGGATAACCCATATGGAGGAGAGGGGATTGATGATGGCTGCCCTGAAATATCTTCCCTAAATCCTGTGGGTTCAGGTTACATTCCGATTTTTTTTCACGTTTACCATGTGGTGTATTCACAGTATACCCCTGTTTTGCCCTGGAACGTAATGACTTTTGCTCAGTGACTGGGAATTGTTTGTGAAATCTGCAACCAAACTGTGTGTCATGGACTGTAACTGTGTGGGAGGGGGGAGAGAACACAGGAGCTTTGGGATAGACTCCATCCAGGACTCTAAGAGACTATTTTTTTTCTCTACTACGGACATTTTATTGTATGGGAATTGGCTAGTGAGGCTGCTGGGAACCTGTATAGGCCCCCAGCAGGCTCCCTATTTGGAAGGGGGGAGAAATTGTGATAAAACAAACTTTTAATCGGGAGGGAAATATGTCAACTATTATGTTATGGCTTAGTTGCTTCTAAATGCTTCAACAAATGGTATGTGTATGATAACCTTTGCTCCTTTCCCTATGTGGTTTTTGATGTTGGATAGCCAGGCTTGCATTCCTTGGTAAGTGACCCCTACTGTGAGGGCAAACAAACCAGAACCCTCTGTAACTCAATACACATAGATGACCCCAAGAGTTGTGAACTGTCTGGATCCTACATTCAGGCTAAACTGGGCATGCTCACCAAATGGCACCCCATTGGCCAAACAGTATTAGCTGTGATTGGCACCATTATAATTCATGGTCGGATTGGTCCTTATAATGGCACGCCTGGCCTATCATGTGATTGGCCCTTGTGGAAGCTGCCTTTGTGGTTGGCAGAAGGACTCAAACCCTGATCTGCATTTACGAAAGGGGCTGTTCCCTTTCTGGCTTACAAAGGTGGCTGTTAAGAATTCCAATTTGTTAGTCTTTTTATACAAATGGAAGATCACAGAGACTTCCCAGCTGTAAACCATCACAGCTGTACCCACATGTTCCAGTGACCAGCAGTAGCAGTGGCAGGGGGTAGGGGGGCCTTGTTGTAAAGTTCTGTACCAGGGCCCTCAGGGGTCTAGTTACACCACTGAAGCCTCATGCTGAATGTATGTAACAGAAAACAATGGTGTAATACATTTGTTGTCTTTTTGACTTATCTTTAAAAAATACAATGTAAATGTATGAGAAAAGTAATGTGTATTGCCTCTGGTTGCATTTGATGAAATTAGACATCGCACTGCAAACTGAAGAATAATTAAATGGATCCCTAGTGATTACGATTGTAAATTAATGTAGATTTTTCATGACTAGAGCCTGAACATTATGAAACTCTGCATTTTTATTGAACTGTTAAAGCAAAATGTCAATTTCATAATGTATAAAATGTATTGTTTAACCAAAAGCTAACCCTGTGCAACAAATACAAAATAGGTTCACATCAAATAAGTAATATGAAATCTTGACAGATAAGTGATGTTATAAACAGGCCCATTGGAGTAGAAATTAATTAAATAAGTATAGCTTAACACAGCACCTGCAACAGGAAAGGAGTCCAGAGCAAGTACATAAGTGGGTGCAAGATTTGGTGACCCCTTAAACAACCCCACACCTGAGTTCCGCACACTTATATTAAAGCAGCAGGCCATACAATAAGTCCTTCAAACAGAAAACAGTATCTATCAATAACAGTGCAGAAGCAAAGAGCAACATTCCAAGGAGTCAAGAGATGCTTGCGAGATGCTCAGATATGCTCAGATCGGTAAAAAGCCGCTCCTGGTAACTTTAAGAGCCGAATTTCTGGTTATTAAACCGGAAATTCGGCTTTTCTAGTGCAGAGAGCTCAATTTTTCTCTCTGCGCTAGCGATGCGGCCCCTCTCTGGACCCCCGTCTGCCGACCATTCGGCTTTTCTAGTGCAGAGAGCTAAATTTTTCTCTCTGCGCTAGCGATGTGGCCCCTCTCTGGACCCCCGTCTGCGATCTTTAGGTAAGAGCGACAGACGGACAGGGGGGAGCGACATTTCCAATGCTGCCTCAGGCGGCAGTAATAGCTGAAGCGTGCCTGGTTAAACCAAGTCATCACTGACCACTATGGTCGATACATCATCCTCCAGGGCATGCTGTGTAACAAAGCCATTATGATTGTCAATATATATATGCCCCCATCATACAATGGGCCCTATTAGCCTGATCAACAACAAACTAGCAGCCTTGCCAACATCACCCCTATGTATACTGGGTGATTTCAACTCCACAATGCATCCCCTGGCTGATCGCCTACATTCTCAGGAGCCTGGCCCAACTATACTTGCACAGTGGGCAGAAGCCTTCAACCATGTAGATGCATGGAGATGGAAACACCCAGAGGCTAGAGAATACTCCTGTCACTCAACCACACACCATACCTTTTCAAGAATAGATCTAGCTCTGGTAACCACTGACATCCTTCACCTTGTTGAGAGGGCACAGTTCTTAACACGAATTCTCTCTGACCATTCTCCACTCCTACTTTCCCTCCGTTGGTCCACCCCAATGGAATCCAAATTGTGGAGACAGTCCTCTCTGGTTGACCAACGTAACTATAAAGGTTGCAAACTCTGAAGGATATTCAGACTACATAAAATGTAGAGTCAGCCTCTCAGGCAGTTCTGTGGGATGCAAGAAAGGCAGTAATGCGAGGAGTACTTGCGGGTGCTATAGCACAAGCCCGACAGCAAACCCAAGAAATAATAGAACAGGCAGAGGCTGAGATGGTACAAGCAGAAAACAACAACATTGCAAATCCTACACCCCAAACATACACATTACTGCAAACAAAAAGCAATGCCCTAGAACATCACAACACCCTGCTAACAAAAGAAGTCCTCCTCTACAAATCCCAAAGACTGTTTGAACAGGGAGACAAAAATTGGAGATTGTTGGCATACTTCACCAAAAACACAAAGCCCTACAACAGGCCTGCCAAACATAAGAAGGGTAGATGGGACAGTAGCTACAGACCCCAAACATATAGTGCAAGAATTTGCAACCTTTTAACAGAGCCTCTATCAATCCACCATATCACACCCAAATAATGAGCATATTCAGTTTTTAGACGACATACCAATTCCAAAACTACATCCGCAAGATAGAACCTCCCTAAACCAATCAATAACCTTAGAAATAGTCAAAGCAGCCATAGCAGCCCTTCCTGTCAATAAAACACCAGGTATGGATGGTCTGCCGACCAACTGGTGTAAGGTTCTAACAGAACAATTAGCCCCCCATCTCCTAACCACGTTGCAGAAATCCTTTGAAACAGGAATTGTTTGTAGTAATTCCAAAACCTGGGAAAGATCCAGGCCAGTGTAGCATGTCAATCCTCCACTAAAACGCGGGAAACAGAGTAGTAGCCTCACTAGACTCAGCAAAAGCGGGGGGCGTGGCCAAGATGGCGATCTGAACAGTCGTGTTTAGAGCAGCTCTCTAACAACCCAGTTATCCTGATTGCCACAGCAGCTGGAACGGCAAGTAATTTGTGCTGTTACTGCTTCATAACAACCATGGGAAAGTATGGACAGAGAGGGAAGTCTGAACAGTCGCAGAAACTGGACAAATACCTGCAGACGCCACATCCTGAGCGGGACCACGAGGATGGTTTGGCCTCGCGGCCTGGGTCTCCCCCTCCACCTGCCTCTAGTCAAGATCTACCTGCCGGTGAGCCCTCAAATGCTGAACTACTGGAGGCAATTACCAGCTCGCACTCCAGCACCACAGCGCAGCTTGAAGCGATTAAAGTGGATACGTCTCTCCTACGCCAAGATTTACAAAATCTGCGGGAACGGACCATTGCAGCCGAGACTCGTATTTCCACGCTGGAAGATACTGTAGCCCCTTATCCCAGAATGCTAACTACTCTACAGCAACAAGTAGCGGCTCTCTCGGCTAAGGCAGAGGACTTGGAGAATCGCAATCGGCGCAATAACCTGCGCTTGGTGGGCCTTCCGGAGGGCAGTGAAGGCGACTCCCCTGAAGCTTTTGTAGAGGCCTGGCTGAAGCGGACATTGGGTGAGAACACTTTTTCTGACATTTTCGTTGTTGAAAGGGCACACCGTGTCCCCATGCGCCCCCTGCCACCGGGCGCTCCTCCTAGGCCCCTGATAATGCGGATCCTAAATTATCGGGACCGTGACGCAGCTATGGTGGCTGCACGAAAAACAGGCCAACTGACTTTCAATGGCGCGAACATTTCACTATACCCCGACTACTCCCAGGCTGTGCAGAAGCTGCGGGCCTCCTATCAAGGGGTAAAGCGGAGACTCAGGGGCGCTGGCATTGTTTACTCGATGGTGTACCCAGCTAAATTGCGAGTCATTAAGGGGAATCGCACACATTTTTTTCAAACAGCAGGAGAAGCTGATCAATGGCTAGATACACTGCGTTTAGCTCCCCGACCTGACCTACAACGAGAGGGTGAAGATCCTGGTGAGGGGGCTCCGTTGTGAACCACCGTTGTTTGTATTTTTGGGGCCGGTACTGCTCCTATTCAACGACACATCGTGCGTCGCATCTACAGCTGCATCATTGTCTCAAGTTGCTCCTAAATGACAGATGGAGACTGCAGGGCTGTCAACGCAAGTTTGGGAGTACCCCACCCTAATGCCTACACCTCAGCCGCACTTCCATCAGTCCGGATGTATTATGGTGGTGGACAGCCCTACATCTGATGGCCACTATGCACATTCATCGTTGAACCGAGTAGATACCTGTACTGGTAAGCTAACGGTGCCCCCCCTTTCCCCCCCCTGGGCATTTTCTGCGCAGGCCTGGGCAGTGCCCGCCATATCCCCTCTGCAAGGAGACTCTCTGCATTTTTGTTCTATGTTGCCTATTGCATTTTTTGGTTCCAGTCCTATTTCTATGGAGGTGCAGCAAGACGTGCGCAACGGCACGGTGTAATTGGAACTTAACTTTTTCGCCTTCCTGGCTTATACATTTGTTGGTTGTCGAGTAGCTGATTTGCTAATTGGACATCATCCTCAGCAAGTTCACAGTTCTTGGTATAGGCCCACCCAGGTTTGGGGGGTGGGCAGGGTGGGGGGGTCTCAAGTCCATGGAAAGTCTTGTAAGGAGACGTACTACACTGATCTGTACATCAAGTTGGGGTTTTATATGTCGTGTTTTTTGTTGTATGTACTCACAGTCTATGCATTGTTGGCTATCTGACAGGTTACGACAGGGCATCTGGCTCTGGTGGCAACTCATTTTCAAATTCAAAAGAGCGCTCGTCCTTAACTTGATTCATAAACGGCGCCCAGCGGTGGTCCTACTCCAGGAGACCCACCTGACTGGTCAAAAACTATTAGCCCTCAAACGCCACTGGGTGGGACATGCATATCATGCGCCTTTCTCAACCTACTCCAGAGGAGTCTCTATACTGATTAAAAAAGGGGTACCGTTTGAACTCCTCACCCTCCATACTGATTTCTTTGGTAGATTTATAATTTTACATTGCAATATTCACAATCAGCCATTGATCCTTGTAAACATATATATGCCTCCTCCGTTCTCCCTTACACTATTAGAACAGATATCTCAAAAGGTGTTGGCCCTTCCTGCTGATCCTATCTGTTACTTAGATGATTTTAACAGCACGGTGAACCCAGAAACTGACCGACTTTCAGGTGTGGAAGCATCTGCCGGTGTCAGGGAGCCGGGAGCTCCCTCCAGGGAGGTTGTCAGGATCAAGGAGGAAGCCCTCTTGAGGGAACAAGGTCGCGGTGTCCAAAGGGTTAAACGAAGAATAGTCAGGATCCAGGCAAGAGTTCACAGGCAGGCAGAATACAACGAAGTCCAAAGTCCAGGCAAGGGGTCAGGATACAAGGCAGGAACAGGATAAGGCAATAAGGCACACAGGGAACCCAGGATATGCTTAGGGAAAGTAATCCTATACTTGGGCGCCATTCTGGCGTCTAGTTGGCGTTTTTATTTTCAAATTTGGCGCCATTCCGACGTCATTGACGCTCTGCGCCAACGTCGGCGCGCTGACGTCATCGCCCGGCGCCGCTACCCACGTGGCGGCCATGGGCGCCGCCATTTTGGGAGCGACGCCGGCAAGGATGGACGCGCCGCCCGGAGCTCCTGGGCCTGCTCCGGGCGGCGATCCTTACAGTACCCCCCCCTCACGGGGGGCCTCCGGACCACCAGGACTTGGCTTCTGGGGAAATTTGGAATGGAACTCCCTCACCAGACGAGGAGCATGGACATCAGAGCATCCTTCCCAGGAGCATTCTTCAGGGCCAAAGCCCTTCCACTTGATGAAGTACTGAAGAGAGCCCCTGGAGATCCTGGAGTCAAGGATCTTTTCCACCTCATATTCCTGTTGGCCATCCACAGAGATGGTAGGAGGAGGAGGCTGGACAACGGAAAAGCGGTTGGAGGTGGCGGGTTTCAACAAGGAGACATGAAACACGTTGGGAATTCGCATCTCAGGGGGAAGCTGAAGTCTGACAGCCACGGGATTGATCACCTCCAGGATGGAAAAAGGACCCACGAACCTCGGACCCAACTTAGGAGATGGTACCTTCAACCGAATGTTCCTGGAAGACAACCAGACTTTATCACCGACCTTGTAGGGAGGAGAGGGTCTACGTCTACGATCTGCAAACGTCTTATGAACCAGAGCACTCTTCTCCAGGTTGGACTTGGTTGCGGCCCAAATAGCAGACATGTGGGCTGCATGGTCATCAGCGGCCGGAACATCGGACAACACAAAGTCTTGTGGGAAGGCTTGAGGATGTTGACCATACACCGACATAAATGGGGACCTTCCAGTGGAAGTGTGGCAGGCATTGTTATGAGCAAATTCCGCCCACGGGAGGAGATCAGACCAATCATCTTGACAAAGGGAAACGTGGTTTCTCAAAAACTGTTCCAAGGCTTGGTTCACTCGCTCAGCCGCTCCATTCGTCTGGGGATGATAAGCTGAGGAGAAATGAAGATTAATACCCAGATCTTTGCACAGGGAACGCCAGAACTTTGCAGTGAATTGGGACCCTCTGTCAGAAACGATCTCGGCCGGGAAGCCATGCAGGCGAAAAATGAACTGGATTAACAACTGTGACAACTCCACTGCAGATGGAAGCTTCCGTAGAGGGATGAAGTGGGCCATCTTGCTAAAGCGATCAATGACAACCCAGATCACTGTGTTCCCACTGGAGGGAGTTCAACAATGAAGTCCATAGCCAAGTGCGTCCAAGGACGAGAGGGAACCGGCAACGGTTGTAGTAACCCACTGGGGCGAGAATGACTGGACTTGGAAGTGGCACAAACGGTACAGGCAGAAACAAAGTCTTTGACATCTTTACGGATTGTCGGCCACCAAACTAGACGACGTAAAAGTTCAAGAGTTTTAACAGGACCAGGATGTCCAGCTTGTTTGGAACTATGAGTCTGTTGCAGGATAGGTAGCCGAAGTTCAGGAGGTACAAAAGCCATTCCAATGGGGGTATCAGGAGGGGCAGAAGATTGACCAGCCAGGATTTGATCAGCAAACTGAGGATACAATGAAGCGATGATCTTGACAGGAGGGATGATAGGCTCTAGTCTTTCTGGAGTACGATCCACCGGAGTGAAACTTCGAGACAGAGCATCGGCTTTCCGATTCTTGGAGCCAGGGCGAAAAGTCAAGACAAAGTTAAATCGGGAGAAGAAGAGAGACCACCTTGCTTGTCTGGGATTCAGCCTCTTGAGAGATTGAATGAACTCAAGATTCTTATGATCCGTTTAGATTGTGACTGGAATCAAGGAACCTTCAAGGAGGTGACGCCACTCTTCTAAGGCAAGCTTAACAGCCAGGAGTTCTCGATTTCCAACATCATAATTCTGTTCTGCAGGAGAGAACTTCTTAGAGAAATACGCACATGGGTGCAGCTTCCCATCAGAGGGATATCTTTGGGACAGGATAGCTCCAGCTCCAACTTCAGAAGCATCCACCTCGATGAAGAAAGGTAACTCCGGATCAGGATGGCGGAGAACCGAAGCAGAAGTGAAGGCATCCTTCAAGGATTGAAAAGCTTCAATAGCAGGTGGGGGCCATGAGCTGGGTTTGCCCCCTTTTCGGATGAGGGCCAGGATAGGAGCAATACGAGAAGAGAATCCCTTAATGAATTGCCGGTAGTAATTGGCAAAACCAATGAATCTCTGGATTGCCTTGGTGCTCAGCGGTAGGGGCCACTCTTGGATTGCAGACACTTTCACAGGATCCATCTCGAAACCCTCTGGGGAGATGATATAGCCCAGAAAAGGGATCTTGGACACTTCAAACACACATTTCTCCAGTTTGGCAAAGAGAGAGTTCTTCCTCAAACGAGAGAGTACTTCCTTCACCTGGGAACGATGGCTTGTAAGGTCCTTGGAGAAAATCAGGATGTCATCAAGGTACACGACCACAAAATTTCCCAAGAGATCCCGGAAAATGTCGTTCACGAATTCTTGAAAGACAGCGGGGGCATTGCAGAGACCAAAGGGCATTACGAGGTACTCATAGTGCCCATCCCGAGTGTTGAATGCTGTCTTCCATTCGTCACCTTCCCGGATGCGGATAAGGTTATACGCCCCACGGAGATCCAACTTAGTGAAGATTTTAGCCCCCTTCAGTTGGTCAAAGAGTTCGGCAATCAAGGGCAAGGGATACCGGTTCTTAACCGTAATTTTATTAAGACCCCGGTAGTCGATGCAAGGACGTAGGCCTCCATCCTTCTTTTCCACGAAGAAGAATCCAGCCCCGGCAGGAGAGGTAGAAGGGCGAATAAACCCCCGCTGGAGATTTTCTTGGATATACTGCTTCATGGCAGTGGTCTCCGCTGGAGAGAGAGGGTAAGTACGACCTCTAGGGGGCATGGTTCCAGGCAGGAGATCGACAGGACAATTGTATAGTCGATGTGGAGGAAGGAATTTTGCAGACTTCTTACAGAATACATCAGCGAAGTCCTTGTAAAAGGAGGGTAAAGTCTTTAGATCCGACAAAGAGATATTCAGCCTCTGGAGGGGTTCAGCAGGAAGGCAGTGCTGCTGACAAAATGGGCTCCAACGAGAAATCTGTCCAGCGGACTAATCAATGGAGGGATTATGCAGACGCAGCCAAGGGAGCCCCAAAACAACTGGAACGGATGGGCAGGAAATAATTAGGAACGAAAGTCTTTCTTTATGCAGCGTCCCAACCTGCACAGGCAATTCCCCAGTCGTCATGGAGATGAATTCAGCCTCCAGGGGTCTGTCGTCAATAGCAGTGACACGGAGAGGAGTAGTCAATGGAAACAGGGGAACATTCATATGCTTGGCAAAGAGAGCGTCCATGAAATTACCAGCAGCCCCAGAATCAATAAAAGCTGAGCCAACAATGGTCTTAGATGGCAGACGAATCTGTAAAGGCAGAAGAAACCTATGAGAGTTCTCTTGTGACTTGGGAGTAACACCCCCTACATGAGTCTTTGCAAGGTTACCTTGAAGAGGGGAACTCAGAGGCTTCACAGGACAGGAGTTGGCAAAGTGAGAATGACCCCCACAGTAGAGACAAAGTCCAGCCGTACGTCTCCAGAGTTTCTCCTGTTCAGAGAGACGAGCTCTTCCGACTTGCATAGGTTCCTCCGGAGGAATAACTGAAGGCTGCGAGGAGGTAGGAGGTAATAGAGGTCTTTGAAAGCGAGGAGCCAACATGGGTGGGAATTTCTTGACTCTGTCCTTATCAGCTTGATGTTCTCTCTGACGAGTGTCCACCTTGACAGACAAAGCAATGAGATCTTCTACTTGCGTGGGTAATTCACGGGAGACCAGGTCATCTTTGAGGCGGATAGAGAGACCATTGTAGAAAGCAGCGTGATAGGCATCATTGTTCCAGCAAGTCTCTGCAGCGAGGGTACGGAATTCAATGGCATATTCCGCTACACTGCGATTACCTTGGCGGATCTGGAACAGACGAGAAGCGGCCGTCGCCACCCGACCGGGAGCATCGAACACCGTCCGGAATTCATGAAGGAAGGCTTTGGAATCGTCAATTAAGGGAGACTCCTTCTCCCAGTGTGGAGAAGCCCATTCAAGCGCTTTCCCCGCCAGATGAGTGATCACGAAACCAACCTTTGCTCGTTCAGAGTTGAATTCTGCAGGTTGTAGGGCGAACCGGATCTGGCACTGATTCACAAAACCACGACAGGCTTGAGGGTCGCCGCTGTAGAGAGGCGGTGCAGGAATTCGCAGACCAGAAGTGGTGGATGGAGTAGCCATATCGGCAGCAACTAGCGTGGGCGTTTTCGGCGTTGGAGTAGTCGGCGTTAGCATGGATAACTTTTCCAAAATCGCCTCCAGCGTGTGTCCGACATAATTTTGCCGAGCTTAGTACGCCTCCATGCGGGTATGCAGACCTCGAAAGGCCCTGCCGAAATCCGGCGGAGCTTCCTCAGTGGGATCCATGGCCCAAGTATAATGTCAGGGAGCCGGGAGCTCCCTCCAGGGAGGTTGTCAGGATCAAGGAGGAAGCCCTCTTGAGGGAACAAGGTCGCGGTGTCCAAAGGGTTAAATGAAGAATAGTCAGGATCCAGGCAAGAGTTCACAGGCAGGCAGAATACAACGAAGTCCAAAGTCCAGGCAAGGGGTCAGGATACAAGGCAGGAACAGGATAAGGCAATAAGGCACACAGGGAACCCAGGATATGCTTAGGGAAAGTAATCCTATACTTGGGCGCCATTCTGGCGTCTAGTTGGAGTTTTTATTTTCAAATTTGGCGCCATTCCGACGTCATTGACGCTCTGCGCCAACCTCGGCGCGCTGACGTCATCGCCCGGCGCCGCTACCCACGTGGCGGCCATGGGCGCCGCCATTTTGGGAGCGACGCCGGCAAGGATGGACGCGCCGCCCGGAGCTCCTGTGCCTGCTCCGGGCGGCGATCGTTACAGCCGGCCATCTCAGGGGATGGATGGCAGCTCTAGGGCTTCTTGATTTATGGCGTACTAAATATCCAGCAGAAACACAATTCTCGTGTCACTCTAAATCTCACAGCACGCTGTCACGCATTGATTTGGCATTAGGCACCGTTAACTTTGCACAATTTCTCCAGGAGATCCAATATCTACCAAGGGCACACTCAGACCATTCCCCACTTGAGCTTACAATTTCTCTGGGTATAGCTTCCAAACATGCTTTATGGCGTCTCTCCCCATTGTGGTTAACTAACGAATCAATCGCATCCAAATGTGTTCAAGATTGTGACCAATATTGGGAGGCTAATGTCGACACTGCGAGTA
Source organism: Xenopus laevis (assembly GCF_017654675.1). NCBI lineage: Eukaryota > Metazoa > Chordata > Amphibia > Anura > Pipidae > Xenopus > Xenopus laevis. The sequence goes on along the minus strand of NC_054379.1, from coordinate 64,668,075 downwards.
CTAATATAACTTGGGATGCCTCTAAAGCAGTGTCCAGGGGGTCTCTTATTACTGCTATAAAATGTGCCAGGGAGGATGCTAGGGAGGTCTTGACGCAAAAAGAGGCAGGCTTGCAAGAGGCCCAAGACATATTTGCCATGGGAAAAACGGAGGAACAACATGCCCAGTTAGTAAAGGCCCAAAAGGAGTTAGACATGCAATTAGTGAATATGACTAGGAAGAAACTATTGTACCTGAGCCAAAAAGTGTTTGAATCAGGGGACAAAAATGGTAAGGTCTTGGCCCACCTTTCTAAAACTAAGGAGGATATTACGGTGATTTCAACTGTTACTGACAATGTCGGCAGTCCTCATACAAACCCTCAACAAATAGCTAATGTGTTCGCTTCGAACTTTAGTGACATTTATGCTGAACAGCACCCTAATGACGGAACCAATTTAGAGAACTATTTAGACAGCAGTCCCGTTCCCAGGATGTCTGCTGAGCAAAGTAGTTTCCTAGATAATCTTATCTCTCCCCAGGAAATTGCTGAGGCAATCCGGGCTTTACCTTCCAACAAAACCCCTGGCCCGGACGGTCTGCCGGCTGCCTGGTATAGACTCCTCTGCAAACAACTAGCTCCCCACTTAGCTAAGGTCCTTAATGCATCTTTAGACTCCCATATGCTCCCTGACTCATTCTATGAGGCGGTGATCGTACTAATTCTTAAACCTGGGAAGGATCCGACCCGTTGTGACTCTTACAGGCCTATCTCCCTGCTCAATACGGACGCCAAAATTTTGGCAAAAACACTAACAAATAGGCTTGGGAGAGTCATAACGGAGCTGATACATTGTGATCAGTCGGGTTTTATGCCTAAAAAAACTACTTCCCTGAACCTGAGAAGAGTCTTTACTCACGTTCAATATTCCAAGGTGACACACTCTGAGGGCCTACTAGCGTCCCTCGATATCACAAAAGCATTTAGCTGGACCTTCCTATGGGCAGTGTTAAAAAAGTTCGGGTTCGGCCCTCGGTTTATTGCTTGGGTGCAGTTGTTATACCAAAGACCCACTGCACGTATTCGTGTTAATACCATCCTATCTGATAAAATTGCTCTGGGCAGAGGGACTAGGCAGGGCTGCCCATTGTCCCCCCTCCTGTTTGCCTTGGTGGTCGAGCCCCTTGCCATAGCGATACGTCTTAATGCAGGGATTCGAGGCCTTAGGGTCAACAAGACGGAAGACAAAATAGCCTTATATGCGGATGACATAATCCTATTTCTGAATCATGATGGTGACTCCCTTACACAAGCCTTATCCACGGTAGAAATCTTTGGTGACTACAGTGGGCTTCGGATAAATAGACAAAAGAGCAACCTATTTTCTCTGACGGACTCAAGAGTGGGGGATACTTGCAATGGTCTCAAATGGGTTTCCCAATTCAGATACCTAGGCATAGAAATTACTAGGGATACATCCAAATTCTGTGAAACCAATCTAGATCCGATTGTTGCCAAATTTAAGAACGATGCTCTGCACTGGATTAAACTACTGTTAACGGTTTGGGGCAGAATAAACCTTTTTAAAATGATCTACCTCCCGAAATTCCTCTACCCGCTCCAAAATGCTCCGGTAATGCTGGCAAACCGGTTCTTTACTAGACTTAATAGTGAAATGAGGTCCTTTATTTGGGCAAATAAATCCCCACGAGTCGGTTGGGACACTCTAACAGCCTCGTATCACACAGGAGGCCTGGCCTTACCTCATATGCAGCACTATTTTTTTGCCGGACAACTAACTTATGTACATAATTGGTTCAATCCAGATCCTGATAACCCCTTAACAGTCTTGCACGGTAATATTATGGGTTCGCTAGAGGCCCTGCGTAATGCGCCATACAGATCCCTTAAAGACTCACCTGAAATACCTGAAGTTCTTAGTACCCCTATCAGAGTATGGGACAAGGTAATGAGACAAAAGTCGAGGGTCAGCAATGGTACCTCCCCGCATGTGCCCATTTGGAGAAACTCTAATCTCCAGCAGTTTCTCGATCTTCCTGACTTCTATTACTGGCCCCAGATGGGAATCAAGTGGCTATCCGATCTAATAGTGGACGGCACTTTCCCCCAGTTTGAAGTGCTGAAAGAGAAATTGGGAAATCGCTGTCTACAATTTTTTAGATATTTGCAGTTGCGTCATGCCTTTCAGTCACAATTTAGTTCTCTCAAACCGACTTTGGGCACAACTGTATGGGAGGATAGGCTCTGGAAACCCGACGCAGATAAGTTACTCTCACATTTATACAAATTACTGCCGCCAGCCACACCTACCCCTTTTGCCAAAGCACAACTTAAGTGGACTAAGGTGATTCCTGCCCTTGACGAGGAACAATGGGCAGAAGCAACTGCTCACATATATGACTTCCTCATTGCCACGAGAGATAGATTTATACAATTTAAATTTTTCCACCAGGTATATATCACTCCACTTCGGTTGAAATTTATGGGGAAATCACTTAATGCCGAGTGCCCAAAATGCCAAGTTGTGGATGTGGGCTTTGAGCATATGGTAAGGGAATGTGTCCACATTAGCAGATATTGGTCTGAGGTGATGGGTTACATAGATGAGAATCTGGCTTTGCCTAGGGTTAAGTCTCCAGAGGTGTGTCTCCTAGGAGTAGTGGAGGACCTCCTCCCTCGGGCTGACTCCAGGAAACTGATGAGGGCAGTCTTGTTTTATGCAAAAAAACTAATTGCCATTAAGTGGATGAGTTCTGAGTCACCGAAGCTGCTGGATTGGATTACACTGGTGAACAAAACTCTACCACTTATAAAACTAACGTATGCAGCTCGAGGCTCACCTACTAAATTCAAAATATTATCTGGGCCTCTTGGTTAGATGCTAACCCAACACTTGAGCTTGGTTGGGTCGTACTCAGACCGTTTATCAGGATTTGACCTGTATTGCTACCTTCTATTTTTTCCCTGTACTGTATAAGTTTTGAGATTGCTCTGTCAGTGAATAATGCTGTGTGGTTTCTCCTGAATTGTACATGGACTGTGACTGTCTTGTCTGTGTGTTGTTAAAAACAAAAAAAATAAAAACCTTTTAAAAAAAAAGACTCAGCAAAAGCATTTGATTCTATTGAATGGCCCTACCTCTCCACAGGTTTGATTTGGGCAACCACTTTATAAAATGGCTTCAGATGTTATACGACCAGCCAACAGCACTGATCAGAGTAAATGGTCTGATATCCACCCCATTCCGACTTGCCACAGGCACCCATCAGGGTTGTCCCCTCTCCCCCATTCTCTTTGCATTAGCAATAGAACCCCTAGCCATAGCAATCCTGCATCTGATAAAATTATCGGCCTCAATCGAGGCCCTCTCACAGAAAAGATATTACTATATACAGATGATATGCTCATCTACCTGGCAGACACTCCAAGTGTCTGTTCCACTTGCCCACAATCTTCCCTTCACTTCCTGGTTGCTTCAAACAAGCTACGGATCTCCAGGAGGGTCAGTCACGGAACTCTGTGGGCTGGAAAATGATTGAGCTTTATTGTAACAAATGCATATCCAGACTTACATTTAAAACTGGAAATTTCAGCCTTACTCGTTTCGTGAGAATCTCACTTCCTCAGAGGCTCCTGTCCATTCTATTGGAGCAATCCTATAGTACTCCCCTTAAATAAGTTGATTGGTCAAATTCATTGCTTAATTAATTGGTTAATTACATCCATCCAATTAGGTTAAAAAGTCAATAAATAAATACACATAAATATCAATAAAATGCAAAATTACAATTCATAAAAAGCAGTTTATATCCAGCTCGATATTTAAGCAAAAGGCACCAATGTTTTCAGGGTTAAAATCCACCTTGTTTCTTCTTGGGATATTATTTGTGTATTGTTTCCACCCCTCCAACCTTTTGATTTATGGGAAATACCTATTACTTTTAAATTGTTCGGATCACTATTGTGGTGGTGCAAAAAATGTTCCGATACACTGTGTGTTTTTACGCCTTTTTTGATATTCCTTATATGTTCGCCAATCCTCAACTTTAATTTCCTTGTGGTCCTGCCTACATACTGTTTGCCACAAGGGCATTCTAACAGATAAACTACATTCGTTGTGTCACAAGTGATCAATTTTTTGATTGTGTATACTCTATTTGTTTGATTAGATTTAAACTGGCTCACTTGTCTTTGTTTGTGCTTCAATGTTTTGCACGCATTACATCTCATGCATTTTGCAAAACCCTTACTATTTGGTCGTAAACAATGGCTTCCTTAGTGACCACCCTAGACTTCCCGCATGTACTCTCCCCTATAGTGTGTCTACTGGGAGTGGTGGATCACCTGGTACCCACAGCCCACTCAAGACTGAGATTTCGGGTCTTGCTGTTCTATGAAAAAAATGTGTGATAATGCATTGTATGGGGCCCACAAGGGACTTCTGGATTAACATCGTTAACTCGACAATACCTAAGGTCAAGCTTACTTATGAAGCAAGAGGCAGCGCTTCTAAATTTGACAAAATATGGAGTCCCTGGTGGGAGACAGGACTTGGAGCAGCACCAAGTAATATAGAGGACATTGCATGATATACCTCACATAAACATGCATCAATTTCCAATGCTTGTGAAATTATGACCATTGTATGAACAAAGCCAGAGACTAATGTTAATATATCCAGAGCTGTTTATTGCTTGTTTTTCTTACAAAAAAATGAATAAAGTTTACATTTAAAAAAAAATATATGCATAGATTAAATAGGACAGATCCAACAATAACTTTTACATTGCTACAAATACCCTTTTATCAGCTCCTTTAGGACTCTTACACCAAAGGGGAAAGCAGGATCTCTGATAAACTAATTAAAAGCAAAAGATGAAAGGCAGGGCCTTATAGCACTCCTCTAACAACACTGGTCCAATTATAAAATGTTCCACTTGCCACCTTTCTTTGTTATCTATCCTGCAGCCAGTTTTCTATCCAAGTACAAATATTGGGTTCCAGTCCAATTTTCCTTAATTTAATCAGTAACCTTTTTCTGTAGTACTTTTTTAAAAGCTTTAGCAAAACCTTAGTAGATCATCCCAATGATTATCTGACTTCCATTCACCTATTCATAGAAAACAATTATATTTGTCTGGCAAGATCTAATTAAATTCACCCTTAGCACTCTTGGCAGGTACCATGCCAGATACCAAGAATCCTGAAAAATTAGAAAGGTTTAAATGGTTGGCAATCACAGAACTAGGCTTTTTTAGTACCCAGGGATGAAAAGGTTTTGGTCCTTGACCTTTGTTTACTTTTACTGTACATGTTCTAGTCTCTTTTGAACTTTGGCCTGAGTTAGCAAGTGATCAAGATTTATATTATAAGAACTTGGTCTGTTAAAAGAAGAAACATCCATTAGCTGGTTCCTTAACTGTGTAAACAGATTAAAATTATGACTTCAAAATCTCTGCTTTTTCCCTGGTCTAATAAACCAATTGACCTCCATGTGATGCTAAGGGTCCCATCCCTTCTTGATTATTTGTTTTACTATTTACATATTTAAAAAATAAATTTGCATGATTTTTGTCCTCACTGCAATTCTGTTTTTATTTTCTATTAGGCTCTTTGTACCCTAATAAAAGTCTCCCTGCTAATTTGAATGCCTTAAATGCGTGTTTTTTTTACCAAACTCTATGACAATACTTCTAGCAAACCATAAAGGTTTTGCTTTGGAATATCTTTGGTGCTATTTTCTCCTGTCTTCAATCCTCTTCTGTTAGATCATTGACATGGATCTTGCAGGAGCATGCACAGGTGAATCCATGTCCTGAATCAGCTTTGGCTGCATATGCTCCTTCAAGATCCTTATCTGAGAAATGACAGATGAGGATCTGAAGACAGAGGAAAAAATGGCACCTTTAAACTCCACTGTGCAACTCTGCATATTTATGGCAGGTCAGCACATAGGAACTTTTCAGGGGAAGATATCTTTCAGTGGAGGGATCATTGGGGGGGGGGCAGTAGAGGAGAGTGGAGGGGGTTGAAAATGGGCTATTGTTTAAACTTGAAAAAAGATCTTTCCCACTTAATATATTGCAGAGATACCCATATAATGCCATGTCTAAAACTTATACAAAAGTCTCAAAAGAGACCATGGTATGAACACTGTTCCCTAAATTCTCACCCATGCAAATGCTGTAGATGAATTTGGTATTATTAGTTACTACCAAATCCATCTTTCCTGAACTACCTGGCATAAAAATTGTCATTTAGCATAAAAACATATTTTAATACTCCATCGATGTCTGGATAATTATGTACCATAATAACAACTTGACCTAGTTGGGAAACCTTTTCCATTTGTAGAAGTAGACTAGCTTCATTCTCCTCATTTATACTGGGAGGCTAGTAACTTTAGTCCATCTGAAATCTCTATCCATTGGATTCCCACATACACCCCATGCTCTCTTTTGTAAACTCTTACTCCCTTTGTCCCTTCTAAAGTATGTGTAACTATTTACATTTGCAGCCCAGTCATATGTTTCATTCCACCAGTTTTGAGGGATGAAAACATATATGCAGCACATCCCTTTTTAGGTGTGGCTTGATATATATATATACTACACAACTTAACCACAACACTCCAAAATATAGCCCCCAGGGGAAACTTATTTTTGCACAACTTAAAGGTAACATTTAGTAAATAGAGAGTTTTAGTTACAAAGTTTGGACAAAGTATGCATAAGCTGACGCGCCCCATGCATTAGTCCTAACTAAGTGAAAAATAGAGAATATTATCTTTTGGGGGAGAAAGACCATACCTGCTTTTCTCTTTATTCAGAGTGATCTCTTCCAAAGACACCATTAGGTGGGGGTTGGGATATATATATATATATTCAGGGATTAGGTAGCTGGGAAAAGCTTTCTGGGGTAAAGCAGCCATGGCATAACACATCACAGAGAGTGTAGTCTCTTTTTGGCAGTTTTTCAAATAAACAGTTCAAATTAAAATCCTTGCCACTTAATGGGCTTCTAACTAACAAAGGCCAGTTGCCTTTCCTAACCAGGAGTAGGCCTATCACCTGTCTACCCAAAACAGAGAACATTAAAAAACAAACAGATTCCCAAACCTTGTGGTGATTTCAATTCTCTCAGTGAGCTCATACAAGCAGCTTTCCTATGTCTATTCCCATACTGGAGGTCTCCCACTCTGGCTTGAGCTGACCTTTAATTATCCCCCTTAGATGCCTCAGGTAGACCCAAAATAAAAATGTAATGTTTAAATACTTTTTTAGTAGGCTTAAGGTACTGTATGAAGATCCAAATTATGGAAAGATCCATTATCCAGAAAGCACCAGGTCCCAAGTTTCTGGATAACAGATCCCATACCTGAAAAATCAATCCAGTGCTCTAGGACCCCAAACCCTTCTTTCCTACACCAAACCTTTAACCATGTATTTATGGCCTTAAACTCCCTTAAAATAAGTGCAATGACAAAATGATCTTAGCTCCTAGAACTCACTCTTTAAGGTCCACCATCTACCATTAATTATTTTATTAGTACCAATATGTACCAGGATATATATATATCTCTGATCAACCACATGCCAAACCCTGGCACCAGGGTTACTACTTTCCAAGCTCTTCCTTATAGTTTTATGCCTCAACTCCAGAAGCTTAACTACAGGTGGTCCTCCTAAAGATTTAACCTCTTGAAAAAGTCACCCATCTGACCTAAGGACAGCATGTGTTTTGCAACTAAATATTTTCCAATTTCAACCCTTTATTTGGCTAATTTCCATATTAAAGATATCAGTTGCAATTTGTGAATCCATTTTACAAACGTCACAAATGAAACCAACAGATTATAATCAACTCTGTTTTTCATAAATTCAATTTATATCTTATGGTTTCATGGTATCAATGCATGATAACATTAATTTTTCTGTTCTGTAATTTCTTCTTTTAAATGCCTTCAATAGAGGAATAACACTATTCTGTTTTCAAAAACTTTGTTCATTGGAAGTGGAGTATAGAGGGTAGCAAAAGGTTTCCTTCACTTAAAAAGTGTGCCATAACCATATATACAATTAGAAGGAACTGTTATTTAAATCTGAGGAATCAGATTGTTTAACTCATAGCTGCTGAGTAGATGATCTGCATGCAGTAGATCTTATTATAGCAGATAGCATCTACAACGAATAATAAATTAAAGAAAATAATGAGAATTAAAAGATCCAGACCTGACACTATGCCTTCACAAACATACATGTTAGTAATGCAGCATTTGCTTTCCACACAACTGTTTTCCTTAGAAGAGCCAGAATTCTATGGCAAATATAAGTGTGAGTTTGAGGCAGATATGGTAGGAACTAAGGGTTTGGGACATGACCTGGATGGACTGTAAAAAAAATTTCTTTGATATATATACTATTACTGATGGGTTAATTTATTCAGCAGGCGCAAATTTGCGGTGAATTTGTGTGTTGCTCCGCCAGTGAAAATTCGCCCATTGACTTTAATGGGCGCCGGTGTCAAAATCGTGGTTTCGCTAATTTTTTGCCCATTTCGCGAATTTTGTGGCGAAGCAAAATGGGACAAATTCGCCCATCACTGTTTACTATACATTGCCTTAGTCTGTTATTGTTTGTATTATTATTATTATTAATAAATCTGCCATACTAATTGTTTTCTAGTAAGGGAAAGTTTCATGTGAGTGGATGCCTGTCGTGTTAAACATTTCAATAGTGGGAAAAACATGGTGCTCCAGAATGAATTGTAGGTTTGGGTGCACCAGCCCCAGACCCCCAGCTTTATGGAGTAGTACGGCAAGGAATGTAAAGAAAAAGCAGGGCCGACCGGCACTCAAATGGATCCACAGGACCAGAGAGAATAAGTTAAAAAAATATTTTTGTTTATACAAAGTTTAAAAAAATGTATATCTGCATCTCCATCGGCCCTACACGTTTTGCAACCACTTGTCATAGGCTGGTCCTGTGGATTTGTTTGAGTGCTAGTCGGCCCTGCTTTTTCTTTACATTCCTTGTCGTGTTAAACAGCCAATCACAATGACCATACCTGCAGATCCTATAGCTTTTCTACCAAACTGTGGTAAGTCTTAATTCTTAAGTCTCAGTAGTAAGATAACAAGAGTATGTTGCTTAGTTTGATTCACCTGTGCTCAAAGTGAAATAGGTTATCTATGCTTATCCAAATTAAAATGTTTTGAAGATTGTTAAAATTGAATGGAGAGAGGGGGCGCATGCGCGCACCTGAACAGGAAGAATTTGCCTGTAATCGCTCCGTACCCAACCTGCTGATTAAAGCAATATCTAGCTGAGAAATCCTAAACACCCTACAAAGGGATTCTACAATCTTGTGAGCATACCCTGATCGGCAGCATGGGCCCGCCACCTGCGAAAAAGAAGCAGCAACTTCAAATACCACCGATGTTCCAACAATGTGCAACAGCAATCTTTGTCACCATGGACAGAACATAGCTCTGACTCCGAGCCGCAGGTAACGAGTGCTGATACACAAGCCGCATTGCAAATGGTACAAAAACTATTCAAAACTGAACTTACAGCAGCAGTTACAGATTTCTCCCGGCAGATCCGAGAACTAGGGGACAGGGTCGACAGGCTGGAATACCCTGCAGATGGCCATGCAGCAGCCCTCCAAGAGGATCAAAAACACATTGCCACACACCAGGCCCAAGCTGGAGAATAAGGTGGAGGACGAAAACAGAACACGGAGGGGAAACCTAAGGGTAAGAGGAGTGCCCGAAACAGTCACAGACATAGCAAGCCTGATGTACTAGGTGCTGCACCAGCTGTTGCTGGATTTACCGCAGGGGCATTTCCATATTGAAAGAATTCACCAGGCCCTGGGTTGCCCCCGGAACCCCAACCTTCCTAGAGACATTGTACTTAAACTACACCATGTTGAGGTAAGAGACCTGGTTCTGCAAGCAACACGTGCAGTGCCTGCTACCCTCCAAAAGAGGAGGCTGATCAAACCAGTAACGGCGCTACTGATAAAACACAAAATAAAGTACAGATGGGGATTCCAATTTTCAATGGGAGGGGAAAGCAACAGATAATTACTACCCTGGATGCAGGCTCACCCTTGGTAAGAGGCAGCCGATCACCATCTGCTTCACCAAGGCCAGATCCCGAGTGGACCAAAGGCATCACCGTTACCGAGCGGAACCCAACAAGGACAACCTGATTTTCCAAAAGGACTTCTTCTCACAAAATCCCTGCCATTGGTAATTCTCAAGTTTCTCTGTTATTTTTTGTATAGGGAACGCTATTCCTACAGTATTTCTTTCTCAGACGAGTTAAGTTGGATGACTCTTTTCTACTGCTGCCCCCTGAGAACATTTCTGTAAGTGAACCCCCCCGGAATGAGGTATTCCACAACAGTGTTTAACAATGCAAAATTACTTTCTGTTAATCTTAGTTGTTTTAACTAAATGCTTTACATCTTATTTGATTCATTTTTAGTTTTTTTGGTGGCTGGATCACAATGTTTGTTCGAAAATGTTTTATGATAATGTTGGGGATTTGAGGTCCTGCATTCTAAAACAAAATATAAGCTAACCATCTCTATGCAAGATAATAGCGATCAAAATAATATCTCATAATGTGCAGGGTCTCAATTCACCAAATAAGAGAAGGATAGCATTTAATATGTAGAAATTCACTGGCACACAGGAATCAAGTTAGCAGGGCAAGCCCTTGCAACTTTATTAATGCAGTGCAATGTTTTGGGGCACGCCCCTTTGTCAAGTTGACAAAGGGGCGTGCCCCAAAATGTTGCACTGCATTAATAAAATTGCAAGCGCTTGTCCTGCTAACTTGATTCCTGTGTGACGGTGAATTTCGACGTACCTTGGCTTAGAGGTTGCCGATTCCTCTACCACCGGGCACCAGGACATGCTGTTTTGATCTTGTGAGGTGTGCGGTTTCTCCAATTCGGCTTGGAACTAACATTTCATATGTACAAGCACCTCTCTCCAGATATCATATGTCTCCAAGATACACACTTTACCCAGAAATCTTACCCCAAATTTTTTCATAAACAATACAACACACACTACCTTGCCTCCACTCACTGGCGGAACTACCGGGGGAGCGAGCGGGCCAGGGCCCGCACCCCCTCAGGGCCCCCCGGCAGCCCGCGCGCCACTAAAATTCGGTCCGAAAATCTCGTACGGAGGGGGCCCGGCTGCGCATCACACACCATGGCCCGCCCCCTCTAGTTCGTTTCTGCCTCCACTACTAGTAAACATAGAGGAGTGGCTATTTTCATCCATAAGGACTTCCCCTTTATAACTCTTGGCACGAACATAGACACCAATGGCCAATATATTATACTCCAGGGTACAGTATATGACCAAAACTATACTATTATATCTACTTATGCCCCAGTTACTGCGCCCCTACCCATTTTTTGAAACAATGTGTAATCTCCTACCAGACTCAAGCCTGACCAGGCTCCTGTGGGTAGGAGATTTTAACCTACCCTTCAGTCATACATTAGACAAGTCATCGTCAGCTCGCTCTACACAATACAGAACAATTACTAAAAAATGGACCAATTAGTCCATACACATAGTCTCACGGACTCTTGGAGAGAAATAAATGGCTCTAAACGGGATTACTCCCACACACATGGCTCCTATTCTAGAATCGATTATATTTCAGTGAACACTTCAGATGCTACCTCTCTAATTGATTCAAAGCATATACAATGTGCCTGGTCTGATCATGATATTGTGCTAACACTTCATTTACAAGTCCCTGCACTTAAGCGACCTAACTGGAAATTAAATGAAAGTCTACTAGCAGATCCTGAATGTATATTTCACAGGAGATGAAAATTTTTTAACCAAGACAATGTAACTTCTGATACATCAATAGATTGGGTTTGGGTGGCTCATAAATCTTTCATTAGCGGATGCTTGATAAATGTGCTTCTAAGAAAAAGAAAGAGAGAATGCAAGTACAAAATCGCCTAGAATCCGAGCTTGCCATGCTAGAGCATACTAACAGATTACAACCTTCCACTCGTAACAGGAAGCTAATAGAAGAAACAAGGCAAAAACTGCATGCATGCATGCCAAATTTGACAAACTGAGAAAGCTATCCGCAAAACTAGACATAAGTTTTACAGATTTGCAAATAAGACAGACAAAATGTTAGCTAATTTACTTAAGTCAGAATACAAAATAAAATTAGCTATTGAAACAATTTCCTCTAACCCTGACAAAATAGCCGAGACCTTTTATCAACAATTATATACATCCAGTCCCTCCAGAAAACCAGACTAGCTGGAGGAATTTTTAAAAAAATATGCCCCTAGACACCTCTCTGAGGAAATGAAACAGACCATGACTCAAGCTATCACCTATGAGGACAGATAGTATACGATTAAACACCTAAAATCAGGCAAAGTCCTGGGTCCTTACTGGTTTTATTTACTATACTATAAAAAATTATCAATTCAACTCATCCCACAGCTCCAAAAACTCTTTCAGCATATTACTAGTGGAAAATCCTTGCCCCCTGAAATGAATAACAATAATCCCGAAACCTAATAGAGATGTCTTAAACCCTAAAAATATAGGCCAATATCATTACTCAATTAGGACATTAAAATACTAGCTACCATATTGGCAAACAGACTAAATAGAGTTTTAACGACAACAATACACAAAGACCAGATAGGCTTCATCCCTACCCACCAGGCTCCAGATAACATCAGGAAAGCTCTGAATATCATAGCATATGCTAATAAACATAAAATTCCAACTTGCCTACTGGCTCTAGACATTGAAAAAGCTTTTGCTACGCTTAGCTGGACATACTTGTTTTCCTTCATAGAAGCAGAACCTCTACCAAAAATTCAGGTATTATTAAGATAGGGGTACATGCGCTAGCTGTGGAACCCCTAGCAAATAATATTGACATCAAGGGCCTAACAATCAGAGGTAAAGAATACAAACTTTTATTATTTGCTGATGATTTACTTATGCATGTAACTAACCCTCTTACATCTCTACCTAATCTGGTAAACATATAGTGAATAAAGTACCCCCTCTTGTAAAATATAAGGATATTATAAGTTACTGAGGAGTTTCATGACCATATAAAAACACGAGGCCAAAGGCCGAGTGTTTTTATACAGGTCGTGGAACTACGAGGTAACTTCTAATATCCTCTAATATCCTCATATTTTGCAACTGGGGGTACTTTATTTATTATAATACACGAGTGTCGGTGAGTCATGTGACTGAAATGACCGTTTATAACTGATGACATCAGAACTCACCGTTTATAAGGATATAATTTACAATATATTCATGGCTTTTGTGTATTATATTGTCATATTTTGCAAAATTATCTGGCTTGAAAATTAACCCAGAGAAATTTGAAATGCTACCCTATAACATACTCAAACCCTTGATCAAATTGATAGAGCTGAATTTTGGATTCTGTATAAGAAATGAATACTTGCAATACCTAGGAGTAAAAGTAACAGTTTCCCTTTCTACCCTATATAAAACTAACTATCCACCATTAATGCAGCTTTTAACACAGAAACTCTTATTATGGGACAAACACTGAATCTCATGGATCGGCAGAATAAATTGTGTAAAAATGGTGCTACTACCAAAGATTTTGTATTTGTTCAGAACATTACCTATCTCTATACCAATTTCCGACCTCCATAAGTTACAATCAGCCATCAGCAACTTTGTATGGCAAAATAAAAATCCACAGATACCGATACACATAATGCATCTCCACATGGCAAATGGGGTACTCTCGGTGCCCAATTTAGCTAACTATTATAGAGCCGCTAGAATCGCTCAGTGAGCCCCTTTGTGGGTCCAAATTGAGAATGATTTACTATACCCCTATCTCACTAACCAAGTTCTATGGTTATTGAAAATTCCTTTACAGAATTTTAAAGAGTCATCTCCAATTACAACAGAAATGCTACATCTGTGGCAAAGAAACCGTAAGAAATACCAGATGGCTTCCTTTCCCTCTCTATTAAGCCCTGTGATAAATAATCCAGATTTTATGCAAGGAACCTCTAAGCCGGCATTTGCCTGGTGGCTAGGCAATGGAGCGAGCACAATGGACTCATTGACTCAGCAGGGCAAACCATTCACTCAACACCAATTGATCCAAAAATGTGATCCTCCACAGCAAGAATTGTTTAGAGCTTCACAACTTATTATGTGAACAAACAGGCCAAAAAATGTAACAATAACTCTTTCACGAAGTCAAGTTTTGAATCTATTTGCCGTCAGGCACCAATGGCACCTGGTATATTGAGCCTGACTCATAAATTACTAAACCGATTACCTATGGAGAACTTTAAACTTAAATATATGCTTCAGTGGGAACAGGATTTACAAACTACATTTTCAACTAAACAATGGTCGCAATGCAGTCTAACAGCAAACCAAGGAAGCACGTGTATCAAACAGAGAAACATCGATAAAACTCTTACATAGCACTTATTTGGTACCATTGCAACTGCATAAGATCTATCCATCTTGTGACCCATAGTGCTTTAGAGGTTGCCAAGAAAATGGTTCAATGCTCTCTAATTCAGTAATATCCAATTTGAGCACTGAAGACCAAGAATGGGCATTACCAGTACATTTTAAACTGAAAAAATGACCATTTCTTCCCACAAATCTATGTAAATTTTTATACAATTCATAACTTTGTTTGCCCTTACAGCTGCTGACTGATGTGCTTGCTACAGCCACATTTATTATCTACAAGGACTCCAAGCTCCTTTTCCATCATCAATTTGCCTAGTGTAGTCCCAGTAAGGGTATAAGTAGTTTGCATGTTTTTAAATCCTAGGTGCATGCCATTAGATTTATCAACATTGAGGGGCAGATTTATCAAGGGTTGAATTTTGAGTTCATGGGAGTTATTTTAAACTCCCATGAACTCAATTTGACCAACTGCAATTTATTTAAAAAAATTTAATTATTGGGTGAATAGGATCGACCCGCAAACTAGAGTCAAATTCAAATCGAAATCTAATCGATTCGAATTGATCCCAGGACTTTCCCTATAGGCTAAAACAGCAATTCGCCAGGTTTAAGGTGGCCACTAATCGAATTTGAGTTCTTAAAGGGCCAGTGTATGATAAATTTCAAAAATCAAATTCAAATTTTTAAAAAAACTTTAATCAAATTTTAACAATTTCCTAGTCGAATTTGACAGTTTTGGCCATAAAAAAAACTCAAAAATTCGTATTCAAAATTTGAAATAGAAAATTCGAATTTTCACTTTGACCCTTGATAAATCTGCCCCTGAATGTCATCTTTCATTTAGCTGCCGAGATTGCCAGTTAGTCAAGGTCCTGCTGCAAAGATGCCACATCCTGCATGGAATTAATTGGACTGCATAGTGTTGTGACATCTGCAAACATTGATACTGTACATTACTTACAACACCCTCCCACAAGTCATTAATGAACAAGTTAAATAAAAGTGGATCCAATACAGAATCCTATGGATCCTGTGGTTCCCCAATAAGAACCCTGCTACAAGTAAAGAATGTACCATTGGCAACCACCCTTTGCACCCAGTCCTGTAGCCAGTTTCCTATCCACACACACAAACTTACTAAGACCAACAGAAAGCAGTTGTTTTGGGGCACGGTATCAAATGCTTTAGCAATATCCAAATAAATCTACTATATATCTTCTGCAAGTCCAATATCCAACCTCTTACTAACCTCATCATAAAGTTTGTCTAGCATGACCTAGCCTTCATAAGAACATAATTTCCAATGCAATTTCGTAACAAGCCTTGCCCACCAAAGATGTCAAAATTATTGTAATCCCTTTTTAAATATTTGAATTACATCAATCTTTTTACAATCCATAGGTGCCATACCAGAAGAAAATTAGCCTGAGTAAATCAGAAATAGAGTCATGGCTAAAACTGAATTAAGCTCTCTAAGTATCTGAGGGGTTTTCCATCTAGCCCTGATGCCATGTTCATATTAATTTTGAGTAAACCTTTTTTTTTACTATATCCTGCAGGAACTGCTGACTAGAGTGAGCTTGAGATATCTCTGCAGATATCAGGTGGTTCTTGAAACTCTAAATCCTCTATTGTATACACTGAAGAAAAGAGCTAATTAGGAACATTTGCCTTTTTGACATGCTATTTCCATTATTTAATGGAGCCACACTCAGCCTCCTTCATTTTGCTATTAATATACTTTAAAATATTTTGGGGGTTAGTGTTAGCCTCCATCATAATCTGTTACTCATTTTTTAGCTTTGCTTCCTGATTGCTGTTTTGAATCATTTCCACTTCTTTTCAATTAAAGGGGACCCGTCACCCCAAAAAAAATATTCAAAATCCTATTTTATCACATTAGTCAAGCAAAATGAACTTTAATTACACTATATAAATTATTTGAATCTTGCTTCCTTCAGTCTGGGATTTCAAAATTATAGCAAGCAGGCAGCAGCCATTTTGTGGACACTGTTATTAAGACAAGCCTTGTATCATCTCAGAATCTTGTTTGTGCACCAGAATAGGGGACCCGATGTCCATCCCCATGCCCTGGTTACACAATTAAATGGTAAAGATAATGGGGGAATGTGGGGAGATCCACATAGGGTGGTCTTTAATGCTCTTACATTTATATGAGTAAATTGAGAACTGTAATGACTTCTGTATTTTTAGCAGAAATCATAATAGCCCAATCTCTGCTCTAAAGCACTAACCTAATGAACAAAATTTAGATTTTCTGAAATTCAGTGTAATTTTGCTTTTCCAGCAAACATTTAATGAAATAATGTTATGGTCACTGTTACCAAGAGGTTCTACATGTACATTTGCTATACATTCTGGTGTTAGAGATCACTCTATCCAGTATATCATGTGGTTGGCTCCACAACAACCTGTGACATATAACAAGTTTTTAAATCTGATCCATTAACTATCCTGGCAGTACTATTGCTCCATTCAATATCTGGGTAATTAAAATGTCCATTATCATTACTTGCCCCAGACTAGCAACCTTTTCTACTATAGCTCCTTCTTAGCTAAGGAGTTTATAGCATACACCTACAGTTAATTTGCTAGACTCTTTACAGTCTATAAAAACTCCACCCTTAAGGCTTCAGCTCCCTCATTTCCACCATTCCTTTATTCAAATCATTTAGTTCCTGCTTAACAGACTACTTTTCTAATTCCCCATCTCTCTACAACAAGGTATAGCCTCCTATATGTACTGCCAGTTGTGTGAGTCATTCAGGCATGTTTCAGCAATGGTTATTACATTGGATTTTTGTCCAGCACCAGTACCCCCAGCTCTCTCATTTAACCAGTGAGACTTTTAATACTGGTACTGGCTTGTGAATTGTGTAAAAAACAATTGTGGCCCTCCTTGACATTTTCAATACCCCCAACTAAATCTTTACCCCCATTTTCTCTTACTATGCCCATTACTTCTGAAGAGTTCAGTAGTTAAAGGACCAGTAACATCAACATTTTTTATAAAAAAAATTTGTTAGAATACAACGAAAAAAAAACATCAAGACAAATTAAAATTTAAAATAGCAAAGCCTTTATTAAGAAATAACTTACAGAAACTCCACTTCCTGTCCTCTACAGAAAAGGAGACAGGGCGACCATTCATCGTGCGGGACTCGGTTTCTCCTCCTGACTATTCACTGACAGCGTGTCCTCTGCCCTGATCTCCTTCTCCAGCTCTCCTTCATCCTCCTGTCATGAGCAGCAGTAGGAAGGCGATGTCAGCGGGGCTCCACGGGAAGCTGCAGGCCATGTCCCTCTGTCAGCCCTTTATGAAATAGTTTCCCACCTGTGTGGGTTTGTGCAGCCATGCTAAGGATTCTCTATCTTGTCATAGAAGCGACAGATATTGCGCCGCTTGCCCATTCTTTCTGAGACTGTCCCGGGCCTGTTAGTACTGGCGCTTCAGGCCCCTGATCCGAATCCAGCATTGCTCTGGGGTGCGCTCGAAGCCCAGGTGCGGGTGATCAGCCTGTGCATATGGAGCGCATACCTCTGCCAGTTTCCCACCTGTGTGGGTTTGTGCAGATATGCTTGAGTCCGGGGGATGCGCCCATTTAGAGACTGCTGCTGTGTGCGGGTGCTGGGAGCAGCAGTGGGAGTCGAGCGGGATGCCAGTGAGTGACAGATAAGTGCAGTCCACGCTGCGAGCAAGTTTAGCAGGCTGATCACCAGCACCCAGGGCTTCCTATGGTCCGATGTGAGACCCATGCCTTGTTGGACATATGGAGAGAGGCGGACTAAGTTACAGTCGGCGCTTGACGGAAACCGCTGGCAGAGGTATGCGTTCCGTATGCGCAGGCTGATCACCTGCACCCGGGCTTTGAGCGCACCCCAGAGCAATGCTGGATTCGGATCAGGGGCCTGAAGTGCCAGTACTACCAGGCCCGGGAGAGTCTCAGGAAGAATGGGCAAGCGGCGCAAGATCTGTCGCTACTATGACAAGATGGAGCACTGCAGGATGGATGTCGCCTTTTCTGTAGAGGAGTTTCTGAAAGTTATTTCTTTATAAAGGCTTTGCTATTTTAAATTTTAAATTGTCTTGGTGGGTTTTTTTTCGTTGTATTCCAACGAATTTTTTTTATAAAAAATTTTGATGATACTGGTCTTTTAAACTCCCAGGCATTACCACATCTGGACACACGGATAATGCTCAAACTCATAAGATAAGTTTTATTGAACAGTGCACCAAACTGCAAATTAGCAAAAAAGCAATCACTGTTTTCTACAATTTTATACCAAGGTCAAAACATCATTAATATTTTTGATTACGTAACATATTTAATTCTATTTCATAGGTTAGTACATCACATATTTAATTATTGCTTATTTCTCATTGTTTTTTTTATACAGACATTATCTCAGTGCCTAAAAGAAATTTAAAAAGAACTCAAGAAATTGCAAACTTATAATATCCTTGAGACACTAAGCTAGGCTAAGCCTCCCCAAACCTGTTTGCCTAAGAAAAATTCAAAGATAAAAAATAAAAATCCTCTAAATGACCAATGTGTCTATTTGAGCTTGTCTGGGGCCCTCTGCTGACTAGTGTCTTTAGATAAAAATCCCTACCTGATATTTTCAGTGATGTCATTTCATCATGAGCTTTTGCACTGAAAATCTCAGGAGATTTCAGATGGGAAACTTTAAGAGCTGATCTGTGTGTGCCAAGCACACACAGATTTGCCTTACCCACCCTGACATGTGTCTGGAACAACATATTATCATTGCACATAGAGACTGTGGAGAAAAGAAAGAAACCATGCTGTGGTAGGGGAATGAACTACTCTCAGAACTTCTCAGTACCACTGTTAACAAAGCACTACAACCACTATCCAATAGTGTTATACCATGTCACCACTACCCAGTAACTGTACATTTTTTGTACAGTTGGCATGGTGTAATTTCTGTTGGTGGCAAATGGCATTGTCATGGTAGGAACAGTTTGGCCTATATTGTATTATTGACATATGGAGCAAACATCTAGGATCCTCTGAGCAACAGAGAAAAACTCAGGGGCAGACCATAATTTTCATGGGCAGAAATAAGATGTTGAAAAGACACGTGACCAGGCACACTGGTGTCATTAAGTGGAGGGCTAGGAGTAGTGGAAAAAAATAAATGGGTATGTTTTCTGTACTGCTTTGGCCCAAGTTTCAGCATAGGAATTACCGAAAATATTGTAATCATAGCCATTGGCATGAACTTGGCATTTTAGTTCTGCAACAGCTTTACAGAGTAAGATTGCATCAAGCAAATCACTGATGAGTTTATAATGGGAAATATGTTTGCCAGAGGAGGTAGAGAACCATAGGCTAAACCTCCCCAAGCCTGTTTGCCTAAAAAATTTAAAGAACATTTCGGAGATGTTCAGAGCTTGTCTTGGGGAGTGGCAAGGGGTACTGCTGACCACAATCCAAACAAAAAGAAATGAAGAGAAGGAGGATTTTGGGGGGGGGGGGTAACCCATGTGCCCTATGTAAGGCTTCTATGCTGTTAAAAGGAGAAAATTTAGATATATTGTAACAAATAAAGAGTGTAAAATAAAACAGTATTAAGTGTACTGCAATGAATGTTATACATTGCTTGCTGTGCTCTTGCGTGCTACAATATATAGGCAATAATCTCACTTCCTGGATCAGGGACGAAAATTAGTAGATTGCCGACTACCGAATCACTGCAAGTGGAACATCTTACTGCTCAGCATCTAACTGTGAAGCAATATTTTTTTAGCCCAATTATTGCCATGAGAGGGAAGTTTACAGAAGCAAGACTAATTGAACGGCATTGGGAGAAAGTAATAGTCTGTGAGTAAGAACTCCAGGTGTACAAATAGGTGAAAAAGTACTTTGTGGAGACAAAACTTTAACTTATCCTTATACACCAATGTTTGTGCTCTGTGTGTTTAAAGGGCAACTAAACCCAACATTTTTGTGACACACTTGACTTCAAGTAGCACAAGCGATGATTGAGCTTGGTTAAATACTACACTATACAGTATATTATTTTCCTTTTTTTGCACTCCTTCACCATCCGTAGTGATGAGTGAATTAAAAATTTGTGAAACTGCTAACAAATTTGGAAACTGTGAAAAATTCATGAAACACATTGAAGTCAATGGGCGACAAAAAAATATTTAAGGTGCAACAATTTTTTATACGTACAACATTTTTTCTTCTGGTGACTTAATTTGTCTTACTGACTTTTTTGTCCAAATGCATTAAAGTCAATGGACGTTCTTTCTTATGGCAACTTTTTTGTCCAAATGTATTAAAGTCAATGGGCTTTTTTTCTTATGGCAACTTTTTGTCTTAGCAACATTTTCGTCTTGCTGTTTTTTTTGTCACAGCAAATTTTTCTGCTGCAAATTTTTGCAGCAGTTTCATGAAAAAATTTGCAGATATCAAAATGTGGAATTTCACCGCAAATCTACGGTTGACGGAAAAATTCACTTATCACTATTCATTTTAGAGGAAAGAAAAAAGAGTTATGAAAAGGAATTTTTTTTCAAACATTTACCAACAATGTTGCTTTTTGGAAAATGTTTTGGGCACTATGTACTTTGTTATTAATAAATATGTCCCTTTCTAATCACTCTAGTATCTGTAATTATATTACAGGAATACAGTAGCATTAAAATTCCCTTTACCACACACTGGTCAACTGATAAACAAATTTTGAAAGTATCAAGAAGTGAAATAAAATTATAAGTTCCCAAAACAGCACGTTAAATTAAACCTTTATTTCCTTACAGAAAAATGCTGGAAAATGATTTGGACATAGACACACTTTGAAAGTGTGTATATAAGCCTCTAAAGTATAAATCAATGCAATTCAATGAGTAAACGATATGCATAACAAAAGGTCTATGAACAAACTTTAAGCCTAAAGGGTGCTTTACATGGTAGTATTTAATTTTGTTCCCTAAATATTAAATTGCACAGTTGAGTGGCTTGTGATAATGAGAAAATACCACACAGCAGTTTCTGTGTTAAATAATGTCTGTTCTGAAAAAGGCAGGGAAAACTACACATACAGTATTGGCCATTTCATTGCAATCTACTTGTCAATTTAAACCATAAGATTAATTGAGGCAATTTATATACAAGAGGAATAATCTCACCAGGATAACAGAAAGGAAATATTATTCACTTAATGGATCTTTATTACCACAATATATTTTTGCTGAAGTGAAAAGGCCTCTGGCTAAGCTTTTTTTATAGTAGACCCACTGTGAATTATAAGGCTGCATATCCTTGCTATATTGCTTTGTAGTAAGAAGAAAGCATTAATTATTAATGGAACATTAATTAATTATTAATGGAACATGTTCTAAGGCTAAAAAGTGTGTGTATATATATATATATATATATATATATATATATATATAACCATACATCATTGGTATTTTCTTGCCTGAGGGCCAAAGAGGTAGATCAGAGAGATTTATATCTCCATTTGAGTGCCTAAAATCTGATTGTGTTGCTTTCTGGCCAAATCAGCCAATTTTTCCATGTAAGTCCAATATAACATTTATAAATCCTTCTCCAGCAATATTAGTCAAACCAGCCCATATGCACAATGCTTTTCATGCCAAAGGCACATTCTTGTTCTAGTATTGATTGTTTTCAAAGGAAGGGCAAATATTCTCCCAACAATTAGACTCTGAAGAAAGTTAATTAATATTTTTTCCTGTTCCATGGACACAAAACTCTATTATGGTCTAGCCTTGTTATTTGTTACATAATTACAGGGACTGGTGCTGTTACCAACAATTGACAAACATGCTCTAAACTTTAGGTAATGTACAAAAAGTATTAACATTAGAGATAGGTGAATCTGTCCTGTTTCACTTAGCTGACAATTCCAGAAATGAGTCAGATTCCCAGGCTGCTTGAAAGACCTGAAAGTGACAATTTCTTTAAATTTCTTCAAATTTGAAATATACAGTAATGAATAGCTGTAAGCTCCTATTGACATAAACAATAAAGCTAACTAGCAAAACACTTATGGGGTCATTATGTCCTTAGGTAGAAATGCAAGAGCACTAAAGGGAGCAAGAGCAGGCCCCTTAGTGCTCATGCAGAGAGTTCTTTTGTTTTGGAACCTGCAAATGTGCAAAGAGCAGCTTCAGTGGGTGCACAACAGCCCTATACTTACCACATTACCCACAGGTCACAGTTGCAGACCATGTCCTCTGCCACTTTCTTACATGTATATCTGACTGACTTGTAAGTTAGGGAGCAGGGGACACCTATAAAAAGGACCAGAGAGACATGTGTCAATTCAAATAGCAAGGAAGTCAGTGCGTGAAATCTGCCATTGTCTGCACTTTATACGAAGTCTTCACAGATATAAATGACCCCAGTAGTGTAAAATTTGTGGATTTACTCTATGTGAAGACACTATGCTATTCTTTTTTCCAGTGCCAAATGCCATTGCATTTTTATTCTAAAAGGCACAGTGGTCTGTGATCAAGGAGGGGCAAGCAATAAGCAAGCAAAATTCAGTCAACATGCAGTGTCAAACAAAACAGAACATCAGTGCTAAGGGCTATTTTTCGCCCATTAGTAGTGATGAACAAATCAGTTCCATTTTGCTTTGTAGGAAAATTTGCGAAACAGCTGGCAAATATACAAAACAGTTAGGGTGAAACATATTGACGTCACTAGGCATTTTTTTCTGGAGTAGGGAGGAATTGGGAATGAACGATGCCTTCCAGGCAGCTCTAACTACCAGGCAGATAACAACTCAGCCACACCTTTCTCCAAGGCTAAACACAGCTCCCTCAGCTCATTGGTCAGTACACTCTGGTATTGCTTTCAATGAAGTTGCCAGATATGGAGTGTGTGATGTCATCTGCTCCTCCCTTTGATGATGTGCTGTGTGATGTCATCTGCTTCTCCTGTATCATGGCTACTGAAGGAGGGAAAGTGATTTGAAAAGAGAAGGGGATTCCTGCAGAGAAGCAGAATTTCAGTGAGAAGTTTTATGCAAGAGACTGCCCAGAACTCTAGAGAAAGTCACATACAGGTGGTAATCTGGGTGCAGACAGGGAATCTGTGGGGGTGTGAGTAGGCTGTGTTTTTTTTTTTTTTTAGAAAATTACACTCACATCTTAATGTAACATGGAGGCTCTGAAGGCAGAGAGCTGCAAATTTTCTTTCTAGCTCAACACATATCTGCTTCCCAACTATGCTTTTGTATATTTGTGCAATACATGTGCTGTACAAGTGATTGTATTGCGTTGCTTAATGCTAAAATAGTAAGTTGTAACCATGTGCTCTCTGCCTCCCAGGATGATCTCATTTATGTACTGCCTGGTAGGATGGTGATGTCACTATGAGCTGCCTGGTAGGATGGTTTTCCTATGAGGTGCCTGGTAAGGTGGTTTTCCTATGAGCTGCCTGATAGGATGTTGTTGTCACTATGAGCTGCCTGGTAGGATGGATTTCAAATGAGCTGCCTGGTAGGATGTTGTTGTCTCTGTGAGCTGCCTGGTAGGATGTTTTTCCTATGAGCTGCCTGATAGGATGTGGTCACTAGGTTGGTTTTCCAAGGAGCTGCCTGATAGGATGTTGTTGTTACTATGAGCTGCCTGATATGATGGCTTTCATATGAGCTGCCTGATAGATGCTGTTGTCACTATGAGCAGCCTGGTAGGATGGTGTTCTTATGAGCTGCCTGGTAGGATGGTTTTCATATGAACTGCCTAGTAGGATGGTTTTCCTATGAGATGCCTGGTAGGATGTTGTTGTATCTATGAACTGCCTAGTAGGATGGTTTTCCTATGAGCTGCCTGATAGTATGTAGCTGTCACCATGAGCTGCCTGGTAGGCTGGTTTTCCAAGGAGCTGCGTGGTAGTATGAGTTTCAAAGGAGCTGCTTAGTAGGATGGTGTTGTCTCTATCAGCTGCCTGGTAGGGTGGCTTTTCTGTGAGCTGCCTGATAGGATAGCTTTTCTGTAAGGTGCCTGATAGGATGTTGTTGTCGCTATGAGCTGCCTGATAGGATGGTTTTCATATGAGCTGCCTGATAGATGTTGTTGTCACTATGAGCTGCCTGGTAGGATGGTTTTCATATGAGCTGCCTGGTAGGATGGTTTTCCTATGAGCTGCCTGATAGGATGTTGTAGTCACTATGAGCTGCCTGGTGGGATTTTGTTGTCACTATGAGCTGACTGGTGGGATGGTTCTCTGGGAGCTGCCTGGTAGGATATTGTTGTCTCTATGAACTGCCTAGTAGGATGGTTTTCCTATGAGCTGCCTGGAAGGATGGTGTTGTATCTATGAGCTGCCTGGTAGGATGGCTTTTCTGTGAGCTGCCTGATAGGAAGTCGTCACTATGAGATGCCTGATGCGTGGTAGGATGATTTTCCAATGAGCTGCCTGGTAGGATGGTGTTGTCTCTATGAGCTGCCTAGTAGGATGGCTTTTCTATGAGCTGCCAGATAGGATGGTTTTGATATGAGCTGCCTGATTGATGTTGTTGTCACTATGAGCTGCCTGGTAGGATGGTTTTCATATGAGCTGCCTGGTAGGATGGTGTTGTCTCTGTGATCTGCCTGGTAGGATAGTTTTCCTATGAGCTGCCTGATAGGATATTGTTGTCACTTTGAGCTGCCTGGTAAGATGTCACTATGAGCAGCCTGGAATGCTTCTCCTTTGAGCTGCCTGGTAGGATGGCTTTTCTATGAGCTGCCAGATAGGATGTTGTTGTCACTATGAGCTGCCTGATAGGATGGTTTTCATATGAGCTGCCTGATAGATGTTGTTGTCACTATGAGCTGCCTGGTAGGATGGTTTTCATATGAGCTGCCTGGTAGGATGGTGTTATCTGTGTGAGCTGCCTGGTAGGATGATTTTCCTATGAGCTGCCGGATAGGATATTGTTGTCACTATGAGCTGCCTGGTGGGATGGTTCTCTGTGAGCTGCCTGGTAGGATGTTGTTGTCTCTATGAACTGCCTAGTAGGATGGTTTTCCTATGAGCTGCCTGGTAGGATGGATTTTTTGTGAGCTGCCTTATAGGAAGTTGTTGTCGTCACTATGAGATGCCTGATGCGTGGTAGGACGATTTTCCAATGACCTGCCTAGTAGGATGGTGTTGTCTATGACCTGCCTAGTAGGATGACTTTTCTATGAGCTGTGAGATAGGATGGTTTTCGTATGAGCTGCCTGATAGATGTTGTTGTCACTATGAGCTGCCTGGTAGGGTGGTTTTCATATGAGCTGCCTGGTAGGATGGTGTTGTCTCTGTGATCTGCCTGGTAGGATAGTTTTCCTAGTAGGATGGTTTTCCTATGAGCTGCTTGATAGGATGTTGTTGTCACTATGAGCTGCCAAGTAGACTGGTTTTCCAAGGAGCTGCCTGGTAGGATGGTATTGTCTCTATGAGCTGCCTGGTAGGATGGCTTTTCTACGAGCTGCCTGGTAGGATGGTATTGTCACTATGAGCTGCCTGGTGGGATTTTTTTTGAAGAAGGTGCCTTGTAGAATGGTGTTGTCTCTATGAACTGTCTGGTAGGATAGTTTTCCAATGAGCTGCATGGTAGGATGGTGTTGTCTCTATGAACTGCCTAGTAGGATGGTTTTCCTATGAGCTGCCTGAGAGGATGCTGCTGTCACTATGAGCTGCCTGCTAGGCTGGTTTTCCAAGGAGCTGCCTGCTAGGCTGTATTTCCAAGGAGCTGCGTGGTAGGATGATTTTCAATGAGCTGCCTGGTAGGATGGTGTTGTCTCTATGAACTGCCTAGTAGGGTGGTTTTCTTATTAACTGCCTGGTAGGATGTTATCACTATGAGATGTCTGGTAGGATGGTTTTCCTATGAGCTGCCTGGTAGGATGGTTTTCCTATGAGCTACCTGATAGGATGGTGTTGTCACTATGAGCTTCCTGGTATGATGATTTTCCTATGAGCATCCTTGTAGGATGGTGTTGTCACTATGAGCTACCTGGTAGTATGGTTTTCATATAAGCTGCCTGGTAGGATGGTTTTTCAAGGAGCTGTCTGGTAGGATGGTGTTGTCACAGTGAGCTGCCTGGTAGGATGGTGTTCCTATGAGCTGCCTGGTAGGGTGGGTTTCCTATGAGTTGCCTGGTGGGATGGCTTTATCAGTTTGAGCTGCCTGGTAGGATGGTATTGTTATGTGCTGCCTGGTAGGATGGTATTCCATCCTCACTAGCTGTAGTGCAGTATTTGGGGTATATTTATCAAAGAGTGAAGTTAAATATATATACCTTTCAAAATCCCATAGAAATGAATGGAGAATGGCACATACACCATTTTCTTTCCTGATCAGAATTTTCTATTTAACCCTGTGTAGAAAAGCAGAAAAAGTCGATAAGAAGTTCTATGCCTATCCTGACAGGGATCAGCATGTGTGGATACATATGAGGGCAGATTTACTAAATGGCGAAAATTCACCGGTGACAGCTTAGCACCCATCACAACACTTTGCCAGGTGAAAATTTACCCAGACAAAATGCAGAGCTTTGTCCTGGGCGCGGAATGCTGGCGAGTTTTCACCTAGCGCAAATTCACTAGAAGTCTTGCACTCAGGTTAATTTACATACGGCAGGAAATTTAAAGTTGAATGCACGTCTTTATGTTGCAGCAAATACATTTCCACTGTTAATTACACATGTCCATGGAACCTTTATAAAGACAACAGAGTTGCTATAATGCCCTACACATGAGCCCACTGTATAGTTAATGTTCCACATGTTAGAAAATGTATGGGGGGAAACCAGTTACACAAAAAAAATCACTCTGAAAAAAGGAAAAGACGCCAGCGTTTTTTAGACTTTGAGGCATTTTCCGTTCACAGAATATAATGTAAGTGACAGAAGATTGAGGAAAATCAAGCTACTTTAATGCACTTCGCCTGGTCTGAGGTGGTGAAGGCAACTCTGGCAAAAGAGGTAATGTTCAGTAACATCGGCATTTTAGTGAATTTGCAGAGTAGCCCAATCCTTCTTGTGTGTGCCATACTCTGCCTGCCCTATGCTCCTTGTGTGTGTCATACTCTACCTGCCCTATGCTCCCTGTGTGTGCCATATGCTGCCTGCCCTATGCTCCCTGTGTGTGCCATACTCTGCCTGTCCTATGCTCCATGTGTGTGCCATATGCTGCCTGCCCTATGCTCCCTGTGTGCCTATGCTCCCTGTGTGTGCCATACTCTGCCTGCCCTATGCTCCCTGTGTGTGCCATACTCTGCATGTCCTATGCTCCCTGTGTGTGCCAAACTCAGCCTGCCGAATGCTTCTTGTGTGCCATACTCTGCCTATACTATGCTCCCTGTGTGTGTACCATACTCTGCCTGCCCTATGCTCCTTGTGTGTCATACTCTACCTGCCTTATGCTCCCTGTGTGTGCCATATTCTGCCTGCCCTATGCTCCCTGTGTGTGCCATACTCTGCCTGCCCTATGCTCCCTGTGTGTGCCTTACTCTGTCTTCCCTTTGCTCCCTGTGTGTGCCCTGCTCTGCCTGTGGAACATAAGCCTGGTATTTGTTCTGGGGGTTTGCTAACATTTTAAAATTATTATTAGGGGCCCCTAAGGTGTTTAGTCATGTGCTGGGGGTGCTGTGTTATCCACTGGGGAGGAGGCATATGTATTTAAGGGTATGACTTAATATGACAACTTTTTTCACATTTGAGTGATGTGATATCCCTGCAGTGAGCACCAACAATTTGTTTTTTTTTGGTGTGCTACCACAATTAATGTGGACATGTTCTTCTAGTAACTAATGTTTTAAAAACAGGGAGCTGTTAACACTGAATTCCATTCTCAGCCCTCAACCATGTAGGCCAGAAAAATTCCGGCCCTCTGTACCACGGAAGTTGGACAGTACTGCTTTAGAGTAATGGCACATAGGACATTTTTGCCTGTAGTAAATCTATGCTACTTCAGGTGACACAACATCCCTATTTCATTTCCAGCGTCAGTAATGTGAACCACAGGTGGGGAAACATACATAATTTCCACTTTCCAAACTAGCCTGAAATTGCCTCATGAGAAAACTTTAGGCTACCTTGCAGTATGTATGTTTTCTGGGCAGTGATTCAAAATACCACCAGTCAGAAGTTGCCTGAGGAAGCAAAAATGTACTTAAAGGGGTGGTTCACCTTTAAGTTAACTTTTAGTATGTTATAGAATGGCAAATTATAAGCAACTTTTCAATTGGTCTTCATTATTTTTTTTGTATAGATTTAAATGATTTGCTTTTTCCTGCTGACTCTTTCCAGCTTTCAAATGGGGGTCACTGAAACCAATTGCAAATTATCTCAGAATATCACTCTCTACATCATACTAAAAGGTAACTCAAAGGTGAACAACCCATTTAAAACATGCCATGGGCCATTGCCCTTAATAATAATCAAAAGGTTGGAAATTGATGCAGAAAAGTTATGCAAATAAAAATTTCAGTACATTGGAAAGGGGAAGAACAAATATAGAGGAATTGAGGGAAGATCAGAAAATAAGGGTGAGGGTAAAAGTGGACAGCTTAACAGAAGTGGAATGGGAGGCAAAAGGGACTCAGAGAGGAACATATAGAGAGGATATACAGTAGGAGCAGAAAGGGAAGTAGTACTAGAATGATAAGAATGGAATTGGTTAAAAAAAAACAACTTAGAGAACACTATGCGTTAGGATGATATCCTCCTGTCAGGCAGGTCATAGTGACATCACCAACCTTAGCAGGCAGAACGTAAATGAGATCATCCTGGGAGGCAGAGAGCACATGGTTACAACTTACTATTTTAGCATTAAGAAACACAATACAATCACTTGCACAGCACATTTCTGGTACAAAAAACATAGTTGGGAAGCAGATTTTGAGCTAGAAAGACAATTTGCAGCTCTCTGCCCTCAGAGCCTTCATGTTACATTAAGATGTCAGTGTAATTCACAAAAAAAAAACCACAGCCTACACACACAAACAGCTTCCCTGCCTGCACCCAGATTACCACCTGTATGTGACTTTCTCTAGAGTTCTGTGCAATCTCCTGCATAAAACTTCTCACTAAAATTCTACTTCTCTGCAGGAATCCCCTTCTCTTTTCAAATCACTTTCCCTCCAGACTTCAGCAGCCATGATGCAGGAGGAGCAGCTGGCATCACACAGCACATCATTAAAGGGAGGAGCAGATGACATCACACATATCATTGAAAGAAATGCTAGTGTTTACTGACCAATGAGCTGGGGGAGGTGTGTTTAGCCTAGGAGGAGGGTGTGGCTGATTTATCTGCCTGGTAGATAGAGCTGCCTGGAAGGCATCCTTAGTTCCCTATTTTACTCTCCATTGACTGGTCTATTGGGGAACTTACGGCCTGGGGTTCGTTTTGCTGTTTCAATTGTATTTCTTCTTCAGTTATTCCAGTGGCCGCCTCATCCTTCCTCCCAGCATCCAATCCTCTTCTTCCTGATGTCTATAAAGACTTTGGAGATTGTGTTTGAAAAGGAAAATTCTGAAATCCTACCTCCTCATTATCCCCACCATTGTCCTATTGACCTAATTCCCGGCTCCATTCCTCCTAGGGGAAGAACATACCCCTTATCTGTGACTGAGACCCAAGCCATGAAAGAATACATTCTGGAGAATCTGACCAAAGGTTTCATCAGGAAACCTACGTGTCCAGCCAGGGCTGGTTTCTTTTTCATTTAGAAAAAGGATGGCACTCTTAGACCATGCATTGACTACCGAGCCTTGAACAAGATAACGATAAAGAATCACTATCTCTTACCTTTGATTCTAGAATTATTCAGCAGATTAAGGGGAACCAAAGTCTTCACCAAGTTAGACTTACAAGGTGCGTACAACCTTATTCGTATACATCAGGGGAATGAGTAGAAGACGGCCTTCAACACCCGGGATGGCCATTATGAGTATTTGGTCATGCCTTTCGGCTTGTGCAACGCCCCTGCTGTCTTTCAAGATCTCATCAACGATGTCCTTCGTGAGTTTCTGCAAACTTGTGTCATAGTTTATTTAGACGATATCCTGGTTTATTCTTCCTCGATGTCTGATCAAGTTCTACTCAAGTTAAGGGAAAATTGCCTCTACGCCAAGCTTGAAAAATGTGAGTTTCACAAGTCCACAATTTCTTTTTTGGGTTACATGATTTCTTCCTCTGGGTTTGAGATGGATCCTTGCTAAAGTTTCTGCTGTTCCAGATTGGCCTGTTCCCATGGGACTGAAAGCCATTCAACGTTTTTTGGAATTTGCCAATTTGTACCGCAAGTTCATGAAGAATTTTTCCCAGACAGTGGCTCCTATTACAGCTCTCACAAAGAAACCTTTTAAAACTTCTTGGACCCCACAAGCACAGGAGGCGTTTTTGACTCTCAAGAAATTATTTAGTTCAGCTCCTATTCTTCTTCATCCTGATCCTGCCCGGCCATTTATTCTGGAGGTTGATGATTCTGAGGTGGGGGTTGGTGCAGTTTTGTCTCAACGAGTGGAGTTTCAAGGGACCCTTCATCCCTGTGCTTATTTTTCTCATAGACTTTCTCCTGCTGAGAGAAATTATGATGTGGGTAACCGTGAACTCTTGGCCATTAAACTCACACTGTAAGAGTGGTGCAATCTGCTAGAGGGGGCTAAATAGCCTATTACCATCCTAACGGAACAAAAGAACCTTGAATACACTTCTTCGGCTAGGAGGCTCAATCCTCATCAGGCCTGCTGGGCTTTGTTCTTTTCCAGATTCAACTTTTTCATTTCCTATTGGCCTGGTACAAAGAATGGGCTCATTCTTCTAACATTTCTGGTCATCCCGGCATCAAGAAGACCCACAAGTTTATTTCAAGGTATTGTCGGTGGCCTTCACTGGCTAAAGATGTAAAGCTCTTTGTCTCTGTCTGCACAGTTTGTGCACAACAGAAGAGTCCCCGTGCCTTACCATGTGGCCTTCTCCAACCCTTACCCATACCTACTCAACCCTGGCTAGATGTGGCTATGAACTTCATTGTGCATTTGCCTAAGTCTGGATATGACTACTATTCTAGTAGCAGTAGACAGATTCTCCAGGATGGCTCATTTTATTCCTTTGAAGAATCTTCGGTCCACTGCCTGTTAGCCCAAGTTTTCAGATCTTTCACCTGCATGGTGTTCCTCAGTCAATTGTGTCCGATCGTGGGGTGCAGTTTGTATCCATATTCTGGCAGTTTTTTTCAAACATTTGTGTATCAAGTTAAATTTTTCTTCAGCTGATCACCCTCAAAGCAATGTTCAGACAGAGAGGACCAATCAGATCCTGGAACAGTTCTTACAATGTTTTATTTCCCAAAACCAAGACAATTGGGTTGAACTTCTTCCCTGGACTGAGTTTGCTCATAATAATCTCTATGATTCTTTGAGATGCTCCCCATTTTCTCTGTATCTGGCTATAACCCATCTGCCCTACCACCTAATGCTTTTAAGACAGAGATACCTGCAGCGAATGCACTTATTCATGATTTTAATACCATCTGGTCCCAGGCCCACTTATCTCTTCTCCAAGCCAATAAACATTGTCATTCTAATCCTCCATATCAGACCAGAGATTTTGTTTGGCTATCCACTAAACATATCAAACTTTTCTTGCCTTCTCCTAAGTTTGGACCTCGTTATGTGGGACCCTTCAAGATTAAGGAGATAATTAACCCTGTGTCTTGATCAGATTGGATCTTCCCCTACCATGAACATCTAAAATTCCTTTCATGTTTCTTTGGTCAAACCTTTTGTTAGGAATATTTTTTCTGTTTATCAACTCCCTCCTGCTCCCATTATTCTCGATAATCATCAAGAGTTTGAAGTTCAAGAGATTTTGGATTCTAGGAAATTGAGAGGCAATGTTCAGTATTTGGTTCATTGGAAGTGTTTTGGACCAGAGGAAAGGTCTTGGGTGAGAGCTGCGGATACTTATGCACCTCGACTGATCAAGATCTTTCACATTTTCAGTTAATTGTTGTCAGTCTCTTTAAATGGTATTTAGTTTTTAATAATACAATGCCATTGTAACGATTACAACATGTCTTTCTTCATCTGCATAATATTTGCTGTCATACTGTTATCACTTGTTTAACATGAAAATAAAATAAAATATTTTCAAAATAAATAAATAAAGATCTTTCACAAGAAATTTCTGGATGTTTTGGGAGCTCCCGGAGGGTACTCCTGAAGGCGGGTTACTGTAAGACGCGCCAGGAGATCTCTTCAGAGTCTTACTGCCGGAGCATCTCGCCTTGTTTGATGCACAGGCGCGCACCTCCACTGACGTCATCAGCCAGGCACAAGTGACGCTGATTACGTCAGTGGAGGTGCGCACAGCACTTGATGCTGAGCATCATGACACTCACGATTTTACCCTGAGCGTCATGATGTCATTTTTCAGCTCTAGATTTGAAATTTTGCTGCCAATTCCTCTTTAAAAGGGCCTGTCTCCATTTTAACAGTGCCCAAGCTGGCTTTTGTTTACAGAACCTGCTAAATCATGATTTTCTATTTTATTACTTTGGTTTTTGAATCCTGCCTATTTTTTTATTGTGATTCCTTCCGCCTGCCTTGACCCGCTTGCCTGATTGATTACGTTTTTGCCTAATCGTAGCCGGTACCTCATTTCAGACTTGTTTCTATCAAAACAAACTTATTTCTCATTGTCTCTGCAGCAGAAAGCCCGGGGCCCCAAAAGGGCATCAGTAAACACCAGAATCCGCAGGGGTATTCCTTCAGCATCTGAGTGTATCCGCTGTCTCCTAAAGGTTCCTGATTGATGAGTATGCTACACAGACAAGGCCACGTGGCACTTCCGATAAGAACCATATAGTGCAACCTAAAGGTGCGAACCTGTACCGGGCTAGATCTAACAAAAAAGAGCCTGGCTGACTAGGAGAGCAGTTGCCAACCGCCTGACACTTTGAAACCTGGCACACTTGTTCCATGGATCCAGACCCACGTGATTCTTTAATACATGCACAGTGAAATATAAAGGCATAACTTTAACCCGAGTAGAATCAATCAACTTAACAGCTATAAACTGTGGCACAAACCAAAAAGCAATATACAAATAATACCCTGCAAAATACCCTGCATACTAACAAACCTGCATATTTGTAAACGTGCTGCAATACAAGTGGAAAAATAATGTTATATATGCCTTAAAGAGACACCACACTTTCTTGTAAGCATAACTTACAGAATTTTGGTAAGAACTACCACAAGAGGGCAACATAAGCTGATTATTCAGCCACTTCTAAAACTAAATACATATAAACGCAGACTAATAACTTTTACTGTCATAAAAAGCTAACCACCAAAAAGTTAACTCAAAAGAAATAAAGTCTGACTTCTTTTGTAATCAGACTGTAAGGAAGCCTTACCCTGGTGGTCTAGTGGGCAGCAGGGTCCACCGCTGTGTCCTCGGCATGGACGCCCGCTGCACTGCTCCCTTCTCTACTGTGCCTGCTTCCTCTAAGGCACGCGCAGCATGCACATCCGTCTTTTAAAGGTGCAGTGCGCTGGCGTGTGACGTCAGCGCGCAATGGCGCCAAATTCAAATGTTTAAAAGGGGAATTTAGTTTGCAGCACACTGCCCATTGTTAGGTTCTATTTAGAAGTTCCTGGGTGTTAATTCCTTGTGAATCCTGGCTGATCCATTGTGTTTTGACCCTTGCCTGCCTGATTTAGTACTCTGATCTCTCCAATCCTGATCCTGCCTGTCTGTGACTATTCTGACCTCTCCAATCTGACCTTTGCCTGTCCATCGACTATTCTACGCTATCTATCCTGATTCCGGCCTGTCTGACCATTCTATCTGCTTGTGCTGGCCCGACCTGCCTGTTCCCGGTGGTGTTCTTCCTTCAAGTATCCTAGTGAGACGATCGTTAGCTTTGCTCCTCTCTGTCTGTTAAGACCTGGCGGCATCCAATTAGCCGAGGGCTCCTCCCGAGGTGAAAGGTGGCAGTTCAAGGCAGAAGTGAGAGCTGAGACCAGGGAGCTTAGCTTGGGTTCTGGATATAGGGTGCCGAATGTGACACCGACATTACAGATCCCTCATCAAAAATAAAGTAAAGGAAGGGAAACATATTCAGATGAGCTGCATAAAAATCTCATCCCATCAACTGAAAAAGACTGCACCCCAACAAAACTACACACCAAAAAGTGCTGCAATAAAAAGAAAAATTACTAATGCTGCACCAATGTCAACAACTTAACCAACAACCCATAATGTAACCATAACAAAGTAGACATTTCTACATTATCCTAAAGAAGGGAGACAAAATATGCCCAAGTCCAAAACAAATGTAACCTACCTGATTGGGGGAAAAGAACTACAAGTAACTAACTTAACCAACAACAAAAACAGCCAACTCTAACCACTCAACTCCAGACATGGAAAAATATTTTGGCCAACCAAATACAAAATCACAAAATCACAAAGACAAAACAAACAAACAAAACAAAGACCCAAACACAAAAAAAAGCTACAACAAGACCCTAATCCAATGGACTCGGAAACTTCCACACAACTATCACCACAACAATTTCAAGCACAAGACCTGATGCAAGTGCTTGGCCCTTTGTTGGATTAAAAATTGGAGAGGCATGGACTGGACATGGAAGAGAGCAGACATTAATCTGCAGAGCTCTGTGCACAGAGACAGATATATCCAGATATCGGCCCACTAATGGATAATTTCACAATGGGCAGGACAATGAAGGGTCGTAAGAGCCCAGACAAACAAGATTTCATGCAGAAATTGCACCTTACAAAGTTTTTCCAGCGTCGTTCTGCCTCCTGTTCAGATGTGCAGGCCGAGTCAAAGGCACAGGCGCCATCTTGGGACATGCCGCAACTTGACTGCGACGGAGGGAGGAATGGGGTTTGTAGACCAGTCGGATGATCAAGAAATACTGGAGAGTATACCTTCCATGCCCCATTCTGAAAATATATATTCAGAATCACCGCAATGGGAAAGTGACGATGATTGGCAGGCCTCCCCAACTTCCCCACACGGCCCGTTTAGCTGCGCAACAGAAATCAAAAAACTCGGTCTCCCTTACAAATAAAGACACTCAGTCTAATCCGAAAATTATAGCATCAAACAGGGTAGAACTGATTTCAAAAGGATAAAGCATTTTCCCATAGCTACTCCGGACAAGATCAGGAGTTTGCTCAAAATACATGCAGGGCCTTATCACTGGATGCAGACTTAAGGGCCCATACTTTGTCAATACCCTCACACCAGGACATAGAAACATCGGTGCTTAATACGGAAACCACCTTAAAGTCTGAAATTTCCACAATATATCATATATTGACAGAAATAGGAGAAAAATACTCTCAGCTTGAAAAATCTGTTAATAAGAACAGTGATAAACTGATACAAATGGGAAAGACTATGGCACAATATGAAAACCGATTTTCATATTTACAGAACCTCCTTGATGACCAAGAAAATCGTTCAATTAACTTTTAGGTGAGAAACCTAAAAACCCAATAATTATAGAGATAACAGAGTCCACAGGGAATTAAGGCCCAACTTCCAATATCCCTAGAGATGTCATATGCAGAATACATTTCTACAAAATAAATGAAAGGATCATGCTCAAAGCCAGACATAAAGGAGATATTGAATTCGCAAATGGGAAACTGAGATTTTTCCAAGATTTATCCAAATACACATTGTGCCTGTGAAGAACCCTCAAGCCAGTACTGGACCTACTTAAAAATTGTGGAATCAGATACAAATGGGGTTTTCCTTTCGCACTGATTGCTATGAAAATGAGAAGTCCATCACGATCAAAACACACTGGGATATGGCCCCCTTTCTGGACAGTTTCGACCTACCACAAGTACAAATCCCAGACTGGAACACATGGGACTGGATTTCCTCTTCCACCTATAACCAAAAAGGCTCACCCAGTGGTAAAAGCCGTCAGATAAGAGAGTAGATACCAAGGAGTGGACAAAGCACAACAACCAAAAAAAGACTGGTTGATACCCGAGAAGAGATATAAGTACAGCTGATTATATTTTACTGTGTAATTACACATTCTAAAGAGTTAAGCTTAATTATCTCTATTACACTTATGGTGCTCTCCTATTGATTTTTTATATACCTCTCCCCCTCGCAAATTTGATAATATGACACAACCTATGCCCCCACATAAGCCCACTGAACCAAGACACACCTTAATCTGTTTTTAAAATGTATCTCAAATTAATAGCAAAGTCAGTGTTCAGAATTGTCTTATTGCTGTTTTACTCCCATTCGGAAAAACATTGATCTTAATATTAATGCCCGTTCTTTTCTTTCAGTCGCTCAGCCGTCACCTTTTAACTTACATCACCAGCCCACATACCTCATTACCCTCATTAATGGCAGATTCAAAGAATATGGGAAATATAGCAATTTTAAAATTAATATGGATAAATCCAAAGCATTAAATATCTCAATACCCCCAAATTCACAACAATTGTTGCAATCCAACTTACCATTTAAATGGAAGTCAGGGGCAATAAAATGAACTTTCACTTTCACCCATTGATAAATATGTCTTTCAAAATCCCACAGAAATTAATTGTGAGCTGCGGAATTTCACTCTAGTGGCGGAACTTCACTCTTTGATAAATTTAGGCCCATATATTTCATGGTTTGGCCGAATCAGTTTAATAAAAAGGAAGGTGTTGCCAAGGCTCCTATACCAATTTCAGGCCACACTGATACAACCACCTAATCACTTTTTTTTTTTAACATATTACATTCAGCATTAACTAAATTTGTATGGGCAAACAAAAACTCCAGAATAAGTAAAATAAGTGTAAAGGACTATCTAAGAGCTTCTGTATTGTATTGAATTACAGAATGGTTTTATTACAATGATCAGAAAAATGGATACAGATTGAACAATCACTAATCCACAGACCCCTACAAGCTTTGTGGTGGTTACACCCCTCTTTCAGGCCAAACAAAAGCACATTGCCAAAAATATGCAGAGAAACTCTCTCCCAGGCAGACCAATATCTAAATGACACCAATCATAGGAAACCCAAATTTCCCATGGGGTATGACCAAGGGCAGACGCTTTAATGAAAGCTTCATTTGTACACAGGTATTGAAGCACAAACAACTTTTACCATTAGATACTTTATGTGCAGTTGCTCCAGGATCATTCCTGTCTCCATTGAAGTATGCTCAACTTAATCATTGGTTGGAAAACTCTGTTAATCTGCATATTAGAAATGTACCCACTACAGCCTTCGAAGACCTTTGCTTACAAACAGTACCCCTCAGGCACGGGATTTCCTTATTGTATAAGTTATCAGATCCCAAAGCAGTAACTAGGCAACCCAAGTATACTGAAAAATGGGAAAAGGAATTACAAGCTACATTTACCAAACAGCAATGGAACTCATGCTTTTTTCTCACTCATAAATTCGCATTAGCTTGTAAAGCACAGGAAACGAATTATAAAATCATCTCAAGATGGTACTGGTGTCTTGAGCTTCTACACAAAATGTATATCAATGTTTCTAATCTATGTTGGAGATGTAAAAAAAGAAGTAGTATCCCCTACATATATATGGTGGTCCTGCACTTCTCTAAAAATAATAAAAAAATATTCAACATAGTAACAGGATTGGATTTACCGACAACTCCTTTCATAGGTATCTTATGTATGCTCCCGAGAAATGTGTTAAAATATAAAAGCCAATGTGTAAAAGAAACGGATCCGCACACACACCGATTAGTGCAGTTGGGGATTATCCCCTTTTATTCAGCCACCAAACATCAACGTTTCGGGGGGGAAACACCCACCCTTCATCAGGATACAATTATTTGTGCAGTCACCCATTTAAACCCAACCTCCCACGCCTTCTTTTCCCATCATGCAATTTGCCATAAAAATTAACCCTTATGTGGGATACAGGAAATTCGACCTATATGTTACATACAATAAAGCAATCAATTTAGTACGACAGTCCACAAAATGATCTTTTTCTTTCTCAAAGTGCCCATGTGCAATAATTATTATAAAATATGGTATCAAAACATTATTTTAAACAACTTTTTGTAAAAAACCACATACATTAAACACCATATTGCAAAAATCCATGTGTTATATTATAATACCTTACTGCCCTTAGGATTTTCTAATAACCCTTAATATTATATGTGATCATTC
This sequence comes from Xenopus laevis, assembly GCF_017654675.1. Taxonomy (NCBI): domain Eukaryota; kingdom Metazoa; phylum Chordata; class Amphibia; order Anura; family Pipidae; genus Xenopus; species Xenopus laevis. The sequence continues at coordinate 64,629,315 of NC_054379.1, read as the reverse complement.
AGCAGTTCTTATCTGTAAGAAATGAATAAAAACATACAAGAAGGTTAAAAACAGTTTTTCTCTCATAAGAACCACGGTGTGTGTGCGGATCCGTTTCTTTTACACATTGGTTGCTAAGGGACCCGGCCGGGTCAACGGAAGGAACGCACCACCAGCTTGCAGGATTGGTGAACTACAGGTGTGCGGTAGGATAATTACATTAAAATATAAAAGGTCATTAACAGGATTTTGTCTGCTGCTAGAACTGTTATACCCCGCCACTGGAAAGCCATGACCCCTACCACAATAAAGGAATGGTTTGAAGAAATGGGTAACACTAGGCATATAGAAGAGATACTTAGTTATGTACATGAGAAGCATGAGGTATTTCTAAAGACTTGGGACAACCTGGGTTGTATTTTTGGAGTCAGATCAGTATAAAATATTGAACTCGGACTAGGAGCTCATTTTATAAATATATGTTAAATGATTTTTGGTAAATAAGTATTTGGTCATTATTGTATCTTATAAGTAGACATTAATACGGCTGGGCGACTACTTTTTAATCTTTCCTTCTCTGTATTTCCTCTTTCTTCTCTATCTTTGCCTTATCATTAGGCATATCACCCTTACTATTTTTGTCAGTTATGCTCATTTGATAAGTTCTATAATATGTCTCTATCAACAAGATATATGTATAAAGCAGACATAGATGGTTTCTAGATCGCAAGCAATGAATAGATGACACAGAGTATTATGGTACTCAATAATTAATAATCTTATTTGCATTGAAATGCTTATAGATAGCCTACAATGTATAACTAAGAATTACTTGTGTTACAGTATGCTACTTGTGGAAATTCTCACAATGTGTACAAAATGCCTCATAGAGTCACAGAATCTCACTGATGATACCTACATCTATGTTATGTTATGATTGTAGAATTCTTTCAATAAAAACAGAATATACAAAAAAAATTGGAGAGCCCTTTGCTGGATTAAAAATTGGGGAGCATAAAATAATTCATGACAGAAATATTTCAACAAGTTACCAATCAAACTCAAAGAATAACAGTCGCGGAACAAAGAATCAGTACGCTGCAGGATGAACTAGACAAAACACAAAAGATAGTAGATACACAACAAAGAGAAATCACTATCTTGGTCGATAAAGAGGATGACCTACAGAATAGAAGCAGATGAAATAACCTTCAAATAGTAGGCATCCCAGAATCGGTCATGGGAGAGGAACTAGAACTATTCTTAAAGGGGTTGTTTGCCTTTAAATTAACTTTTAGTATAATGTAGAGAGTGATATTCAGAAATAATGTGCAATTGGTATTCATTTTATTTTTGGTTTATTTAGCTTTTTATGCAGCAGCTCTCCAGTTTGCAATTTCAGCAGTCTGGTTGCTAGGGTCCAAATTACCCTAGCAATCATGCAATGGTTTGAATCAGAGACTGGAATATGAATAGGAGGGGTCTAAATAGAAATAAGAGTAATAAAAAGTAGCAATAACAATACATTTGTAGCTTTATGGCGCATTTGTTTTTTAGATGGGGTCAGTGACCCCCTTTGAAAGCTGGAAAAAGTCAGAAGAAGAAGGCTAACAAATAAAAAACTTTACTTAATAAAAAATAAAGTTCAATTGAAAAGTTGCTTAGAATTGGTCATTCTATAACATACTAAAAGTTAACGTAAAGGTGAACCACGCACTTTAAGACCAAACTACCATTCTTGTTAAAATGCATGACCCAGAATCTAAAGTTCTAATCAAAAGATTCCACAGAATTGGCCCTCCACTAACCCCAGATAAAAAATAGACCAAGACAAGTCCAACTACTGTTTTCTTTAACTTCTCTACTCTTTTACTCTATATATATATATATATATATATATATATATATATATATATATATATATATATATATATATATATATATATATATATATATATATATATATATATATATATATTGTGACAGGGTGTCACAATGTTTAGCAGAGAACGTGCTGGATGGTGTATACATTGCACCAGGATTCCGGCACTTCATGTTTTAAAAGACTCCAGGAATGTTTGGGGTTTTACCTGTCTGTGTGCTGATCACACAGGTGGAGTATTTAGGTCAGTGGGCCTGACACAGAGTTCTCTTCCTATATGCAGGCTGCCTGAAAGCTGGAAGGAAAGAAGCTCTGTGAGTGATTTTCAAATTCCCTGAAAACCATGAAACCGTAAGTTGCTCTGTTTTTGCCAGTGACTGTGATCATTATATTTGTGTTGCTAGTATAGATAGGGCCACTGAGTGAGGTAGGCAGGAGCCAGACGGCTATGATTTATTTTCGTTTTGTTTGTTATTTTGAGCAACTTACAAATAAAGCCTGAGCGGCTGAACAGTTTATGACACAAACTTGTCTGCACTCCTATTTCTGCATGACTGACCCCTGCAAGAGTGTGTAACCAGTCACAATTGGTGGAGGATGCGGGCATGTTGATTGCCTGCCAGGCGCAATTCACTTAGCAAGTTTGATTGCGTTGCTTCACGTCTGCGGTTTGGAAAAACGATGGAAGATCTCGTGTTACGCTTGGCTCAACTTACTGCAGCCCAGCAAGAAGCAAATGTACTTCAGCGAGAGACTAATGCACAGCAGTCTGCCCAGCAGGAGGCGCTGGCTGCACAGCAGGCTGCCCAGCAGGAGGCGCAGCAGGAAATTGTACGTCTGTTGAGTGCTCAGGTAACAGCCCTGGCTGAGGCAGCAGAGAGACAGGCAAATGCAAGCTGAAGCTGCCAGGAAAGATAGAGAAACCCTTGCAGAGGTTCTGCAGCAGCTGAACTTGCGCCAGGAACAATCTGGCATTGCCACTGCTAACAGTGGGTTGGTTAAAGCAAGCCATTTTCTCCAAAAGATGACCCCACATGATGATGTGGAAGCATTTCTGAATACATTTGAGCGTACAGCAGAATGAGAGGCGTTGTCTAAGACCCAGTGGGCAGGGTTGGTTGCTCCATTTCTAACGGGCGATTCTCAGAAAGCATATTTTGATTTCTCCACTGAGGATGCTCAGGACTATGAGAAATTGAAGTTAGAAATTCTCCGCCGTTTGGGTGTCACTCCAGCTGTGCGAGCCCAACGAGTGCACCGTTGGAATTACCGGCCCAATAAGTCTCCCAGGTCACAGATGCATGATCTGATTTATCTCGTGCGGAAATGGTTACAACCTGAGACACTCACTGCACCCCAGATTGTAGAAAGGGTCACAATGGATCGGTTCTTGACAGCTCTGCCGCATGAATTAAGAAAGTGGGTAAGTCATGCTGATCCAAAGTCCGCAGATGAGTTGGTCGAGATGGTGGAACGCTACCTCGCCGCAGAAGGGTTTTTGGCAGGTGTGTCACCTCCAGAGAACTTACCTACAAAGCGGCGTCTGCCAGCAGGGCCAGGAAGAGGCACATCAGCTTCAAGTCCTCCTGGTGGTTCTAAACCGTGGGTGAAGACCAATATGGATGCCAGGTCTTTGAAAGATACTATACCAGGCTCCAATATCCAATGCTGGCGGTGTCAAACCTGGGGGCATGTAGCTGCCAAGTGTCCTACAGTCACAGAACCTATGGAGTGTGAAGCAGCACGGCGCTTATCCTTCTTTGCTCACCCAGCATGTCTGACATCTGCTGTGGCTCACATGGCGCTGGTCAAAGTTGGTGGAAGGAGTGTCCAGGCCTTACTGGATTCTGGGAGCCTGGTCACGCTTGTACATTCAGATCTGGTAACACCAGACCAGATGGAAAAACGGTGCATTGGTGTTTTGTGCATACATGGCGACGCAAAGAGTTACTGTACCGCTGTGGTCCCAATTAAACCCAATTTGGTGTGACATTCCATGAGGTTGGAGTATCCAAATCGTTGATGCATAGTCTTATACTTATGACTTTCCCTTGTTTTGGGATCTCTGGAAGGTCGAGTTCCCACCTCCGACTTCCTTAACTTTGGAAGCTGAATGTCCGGTTGGTTTGCCAGAAATTGGGGACTCAAGTTCTGAAGTTTCAGCTGTAAGACTGGCCCCAGTTGAGCCTGACCAGTTCCCTCTCTGTGTGTTACTTGGGGACACTGAAGGGCCCCAGGAGTCTGGGGAAGAGTCACCCATGCCAGAACTAGACTGTTCTCAGGATAACTTTGGCACATCCCAATTAAGGGATCCAATGTTAACTCATGCTTGGGAAAATGTTGCTATGATTAATGGAGTGGCTCAAAGTACAGGTTTGGAGAATGTGTATCCTCACTTTGTTGTCAACCACAATCTCCTTTATCGTGTTGATGATATAAGGGGTGAAGTGGTGGAACAACTGGTTGTTCCTAGGTCACACAGAAAGGTTGTACTTGACCTGGCTCATAAAAACCCTATGGGAGGACACTTGGCAGCTGAGAAGACTCAGCAACGAGTTCTCCAAAGATTTTTTTGGCCTGGGGTGTTTGCAGAAATCAAACGTTATTGTGAGTCTTGCCCAGAATGTCAGTTGACGTCCCCTGCTCCTCATTACCGGGGCCCCTTGGTACCACTACCCATCATTGAGGTACCTTTTCACCTGATTGCGATGGATCTGGTGGGGCCCCTGGTGAAGTCTGCAAAGGGACATCAATACATTCTGGTGGTTTTAGACTATGCCACAAGATATCCTGAGGTGGTTCCCTTGCGGAACACATCAGCTAAAACAATTGCCCGGGAACTGTTTTACATGTTTGCTAGAACAGGCATTCCTAAAGAGGTCCTGACAGATCAGGGAACGCCCTTTATGTCTAGGGTAATGAAAGATTTGTGTAAATTACTGAGTATAAAACAGTTAAGGACATCAGTCTACCACCCTCAAACTGATGGCTTGGTAGAGCGATTCAATAAGACTCTCAAAAGAATGTTAAAAAGGGTGGTTGAGGCAGACGGGAGAGACTGGTATTGCCTACTTCCTTACTTGATGTTTGCAGTTCGTGAGGTACCTCAGTCATCTACTGGGTTTTCCCCGTTTGAGCTTTTGTATGGGCGACACCCCCGGGGACTTCTAGATGTTGCGAAAGAGTCGTGGGAAGAGGAGCCTTCTCCTCACTGCTCAGTTGTAGAACATGTTCTACAGATGCAGGACCGCATCACAGCAGTCATGCCCATTGTTCAGGAACATATGCGGCAGGTTTAAGAAGCACAGAGTCGCATATATAATCGGGAAGCCAGACTCAGGGTTTTTCAGCTAGGTGATCGGGTCCTGGTTCTGATTCCCACAGCAGAAAGTAAATTCCTAGCAAAGTGGCAAGGTCCCTATGAAATTATGGAAAAAGTAGGGGATGTGAATTATAAAGTACACCAACCCGACAAATGAAAAAAAATGCAGATCTATCATGTCAATTTAATCAAGGCTTGGAAGGACCCTTTAGTCTCAATGGCAGCCGAGCATCTCAGTCCTTCACTCCAGGGGGGAGTTCCTGATGTGAAGGTCTCAGTGGCTTTGTCAAGGCCACAAGCCCAAGAAGTAAAAGAATTCCTCCTTAGAAATGCTGACGTGTTTTCAGAGGTGCCAGGTTGCACTCATGTCATTGAGCATCATATCGTTACAGATCCGCAAGCACGGGTTCGCTTGAAACCATATCGCATTCCTGAAGCCCGTAGACAGGCAGTAGCAGGTGAAATTCAGAGAATGTTGGAACTTGGGGTTATTGAACCGTCACATAGTGAGTGGAGTAGCCCTATTGTGTTGGTACCAAAACCTGATGGATCATTGCGGTTTTGCAATGATTTTCGTAAATTAAACGAGATCTCAAAATTTGACGCTTATCCTATGCCACGGGTGGATGAGCTAATAGAAAGATTAGCGAGGTACATTACCACCCTAGATCTAACCAGAGGGTACTGGCAGATTCCACTTACTCTAGCCACTAGAGAGAAGACAGCATTTGCTACCCCACAGGGTTTATTCCAATATGTGCGAATGCCATTTGGGCTTCATGGGGCCCCAGCCACCTTCCAGAGGCTGATGGATGAGATCCTCAGCCCACACCAGCACTTTGCATCGGCGTACCTTGACAATGTCGTGATATTCAGCTCGGACTGGGAAAGTCATCTTCCCAAAGTTCAAGCTGTGATAAACTCCATTCGGCAGGCTGGTCTGACTGCCAATCCAAAGAAATGTGCCCTGGGCCTCGAAGAAGCACGATACCTAGGGTACATTATTGGAAAAGGCCTTATCAAACCCCAGAAAAAAAAGCTACAAGCAATCAAGGAATGGCCTCAACCTTGCACAAAAAAAACAGGTCAGGACGTTTCTGGGCATGGTAGGGTATTACCAGAGATTTGTCCCAGATTTTGCCACCATAGCTGCCCCACTTACAGACCTAATCAAAGGCAAAAGCTCGGGGGGAGTTACTTGGAACGAAGATGCTGAGGTTGCATTCTGTAAACTCAAGGAAGTGTTGTGCAGTGGGCCGGTTTTGATTGCTCCTGATTTCAAAAAAAAGTTTCTAGTACAAACGGATGCTTCCAATGTGGGCCTAGGGGCTGTGTTGTCACAGGTGGTGCATGGAGAGGAGCATCCGGTAGTATATTTGAGTAGAAAGTTAACCCCAGCTGAGAGAAACTATAGTATTGTGGAGCGCGAGTGTCTGGCCATCAAGTGGGCCTTAGAAGCTCTACGGTACTATTTACTTGGCCGTCGGTTTTTTGTGGTGACTGATCACTCCCCCCTTACCTGGATGGCACAAGCAAAAATGCGAGAGTGACTCGCTGGTTCCTGTCTCTACAGGACTATAACTTCTCAGTGGAGCACAGAGCAGGAAAGCTGCAGGCCAATGCGGATGCTCTATCCCGGACTTATTGTATGTTTATGAAAAGTGTCCGTACCCACGGGGTCGAACAGAGGGGGGAGGTATGTGACAGGGTGTCACAATGTTTAGCAGAGAACGTGCTGGATGGTGTATACATTGCACCAGGATTCCGGCACTTCATGTGTTAAAAGACTCCAGGAATGTTTGGGGTTTTACCTGTCTGTGTGCTGATCACATAGGTGGAGTATTTAGGTCAGTGGGCCTGACACAGAGTTCTCTTCCTATATGCAGGCTGCCTGAAAGCTGAAAGGAAAGGAGCTCTGTGAGTGATTTTCAAATTCCCTGAAAACCATGAAACCGTAAGTTGCTCTGTTTTTGCCAGTGACTGTGATCATTATATTTGTGTTGCTAGTATAGATAGGGCCACTGAGTGAGGTAGGCAGGAGCCAGACGGCTATGATTTATTTTCGTTTTGTTTGTTATTTTGAGCAATTTACAAATAAAGCCTGAGCGGCTGAACAGTTTATGACACAAACTTGTCTGCACTCCTATTTCTGCACGACTGACCCCTGCAAGAGTGTGTAACCAGTCACAATATATATATATATATATATATATATATATATATATATATATATATATATATATATATATATATATATATATATATATATATAGTGCACAAAAGAACCGCACACACAGGTCTTTATAGTGAAGAAAATAGTTTGCTTTATTGCGACGTTTCGGCTCCTAAACTCGAGCCGTCATCAGGAAGTGAAACCCCAAACACAACCGCCCCTTTTAAACCCTGAAATGGCGCTAAAATTCAGGAAGTGACATCATAGGTAACAGCATAAAAAGCATTGGTGCATTAGCCATATTCCAGGTGATACTATGTCAGTAAGACATCCCCGTGTGGAGGGCCCAAGACCCTGTGCATATTCCACGTGAGTATCTGTGTTAGCGCCTGTCAAAACTATATGTGTCATTACGTGAATGTGCGCACAGCCAGTCAATTGGACCCGCACTTACCAGCAAGGCTCCAGCATTAGCCAGACGAGAGGGATCTATTCAACAGAGAGATCATATCGATTTCGCCCATACTGCAGGCAGCGGGCCAACCATCAGTGCCACACATATGTCAGCGGGACCAAACTCTCCTCAGGTATTGTAAACGCACCGCAAATACTTACAAAGCTGGAGGCGCGTGTTGTCCTTCAGTCCGCCACGAGAAGCTCCGTCCTACCTTAAAGCTTAAAAAACAGCCGCACTTCTTAGCGCACCGCCCAGTGAGGGGATCCCTCATAGGGATATTGCAGTCCCCTTACCAAACCTCCGTCTTTGTGAATTCGTTACACCGTCCAGACAGCTCAACCCAGGGGTGTCGGCTAGAGGCAGATGATGGGTCTGTCCCATGTCAGCACCTCTCTAGGCATATTTAGGCTGTATGCACCTGACGGTCAAATCACACTACTTATCCAACCTGGTGCGGTGTGGTGTGCTTGTTTGGAAGCCAATTCTCGTGGGACTACTTAGCACAGCGCCTCCCTGGTAGCATGAGCGAGGTCCTGATCACATATACAGCGGGTTGGTCCTTTATCATGCAAAGAGGCCGACCGAAGTACTCTGTTGTTGTCCCCCTCGTCCTTATGTGAGCCAGCCTATAATGAAAGTGGTATATATGCAATCAATATGTCATTAATTAGCTATAACATAATCAGGTAAGTTACTTGTCAAAGATAATATTGTACATATTATGTTATCACTGGATCAGGCCGGTTCCAACATTTTAGGACTGTGGAGAAACGGAAAAACTCTCAAAGCAGGAGAGGGATCAACCAGAGTCAAGACGATCAATCATCCTAACAGTCGCCTGGCTCCATATTTACAACCCCACATTTTTACTATTGTGAAAATTAATCCAGACAATAAAGATTCAAAAATTGCATCTGGTCATGAAAATAAAAATAACCATAAAAACACACTCAATTGTCAGAGTCTTCATTTAGGATAATTAAAGAGTAGATTGTTTTTTTGACCTCATGTTCAGATCTCAAAAAAAGGGGGACATAGGAAGAGTTTCATTCAAACCTTTCGGAGCCAGGGTGTCTAGTTTGTAAATCCACATGGATTCCTTCTGTAGTAGTAGGAGGCCTCTGTTGCCACCCCTCCTAGGGGCAGGCACATGGTCTATGATCATGTGCCGAAACTGTGGAAGGGTGTGCTTACTATTCAACCAGTGCTTCGAGATGGGTTGATCAGCTTTCCCAGTAGTCAGGGCACTTCTGATGGCGCAGCGATGGTTGTTCATCCGTTCGCGGTAAGTGGTGGATGCCTTCCCAATGTAATGTAGTCCGCATGGACACCAGGCCATATATATGACATGATCTGTTGTGCAAGTGACCCTATGGTTGATCCGAAACTTGGTTCCAGTCCTAGGGTGGGTGAAGTGTGTGCCCTGTAGCATCCCCCGGCATGTCAGGCAATTGGTGCATTTGTAGCAGCCATCTTTTAGTGGTCTCTGTAACCAGGTGTTATTTACAGTGGGGTCCCCCGGTAAGTCTTTTACCACCAATAAGTCACTGAGGTTACGACCTCTTCTATATGCCAACATTGGATCCCTCTTACCAAAGAAAGGTAAGCTATTATCAGTGTTGATCACTTCCCAACGGTCCTTCAAAGCATCCTTCAGCTGTGGGCTTGTGTCCGACCATTCAGTCACAAAGATCACATCAGGCGGAGTCCTGGTCCTTGGTTGTTGCTGGAGGAGGTCAGCTTGAGTATGTCTTTTGGCTCTTTCCAGTTGCGTTTGGATCAAAGTGGCAGCATACCCCCTATTCGCAAATTGTTGGGCCAATTTATCCAATTGAACTTCAGCCAGACTGTGATCAGAGTTATTCCTTATAATTCTGAGAAACTGAGAGTACAGGACCCCCCGGGACATGTGGGATGGGTGGTGGGAATGGGCATGGATTAGACTATTCCTGTCAGTCGGTTTTCTATACAGGGTGGTGCCAATTCTATCCCCTTCAGCTGAGATTACAACATCAAGAAAATTAATATGTTGTGTGTCATATGCCATGGTTAGTCTGATGGGTGTGTCTAATTCATTGAGGGCCAGATGTAGATCCTGGAGTTCACCCTCTGTGCCCCTCCAGAGTAACAGTAAGTCATCGATATATCTTTTGTAGAACAGAACATTTGTCCCGCCTAAAGGGAGGATATGTCGTAGTTCATACTGCTGCATAAATAGGTTGGCAAAGGAGGGGGCTACGTTTGAACCCATGGCAGTGCCCGATGTCTGTAGGAAAAAAATGTCTTTGAAAGTGAAATAATTATGTGACAGTATGAGATCCAGGAGGGACACCAGAAACTCAACGGGTGGAAGGCCCTGATGTTTGTCAATCAACGCATCCCTACATGCTGAGATCCCATTGTCATGGGGAATAACAGTGTACAAACTGGACACGTCCATCGTGACTAGTAAACAACCTGGGGGAATCACCAACTCTTTCAGTAACGTCAGGAGGTGGGTGGTATCTCTGATATATGAATCCATCCCCTGTACTAGGGGCTGAAGGAAAGTATCTAGATATTGGGCTACTGGTTGAAACAGTGAACCCATGGCCGAAATGATTGGACGCCCGGGGGGCTTAGACAGAGATTTGTGGATCTTGGGTAGTGTATAAATATAAGGTATTCTAGGAAAGTCAGTGGTCAGAAAACGACAGGTAGTCGCGTCAATCCATCCTGTCGATAGGCCGGTCTGTAACAAAGAGTCAAGTGTCTTTTTGTATTTACTGGTAGGGTCACCTGTCAATTTTACATAGGTATTGGGATCAGACAATTGTTGTAATAATTCACTCTCGTAGTAGGGTTTGTCTAATAAGACTATTGCTCCCCCTTTGTCAGCCTGTCTAATAATGATCGATTTGTCAGCTTTCAAGGTTTTCAAGGCTTCTCTTTCTTGGGTTGACAAATTGGAGTAATTTTTCTTTCTGTTTTGATGTATCACCTCATTATCTCTTGCCAGAAGGTGTGCAAAGGTAGATATGGCAGGAGCCGTGTTCTGGGGGTCAAAATAGCTTTTGGTCTTGAACTGTGAGGGGGGAGCCCTTTCGTTATCCTTAAAGAAATCCCGTAGTTTTAATTGTCTTTTGAACCTATGTATGTCTTTAAGTACACCAAATGGTAAGGAGTGGTTGGTCGGGATGAACTTGAGGCCCCTATTCAGTAAACGTGATTCACCCATGGTGAGTGAGTGTCGTGATAAGTTAACAACTATACTTTCCTCCTCCCCCTGCGTGGTGGTTTTTCGGTGATGTTTCCTCCCCCCCTCCTGGTTGGCCTCCTTCTGCCCCTATTGGGTTGTCGTCGGTCGGAGGGGGTTTCTCTAAAAAAGGGCGCGTGGAGGTGGAGCGGGTACTTGGGTCTGAGTCAGTGGAGTCACCTGAACTGTCAACAGTTGTAAGTGTTGTGGGTTTAAACCTTCGAGTAGTTCTCCTCCTGTTATCGTCTGAGAGACCTAGCAACCACCTGTATACCTTCTTCTGCCTGTAATCCTCTCTGACTGTTAGTAGTTTTTTCTCTTTAAACGAAGTCAGTTCCTGTCTATATTTGTTCAAATTTGTCTCTATATTTTTGATCCAATCTACAGATTTGTCTTGGGACAAGGGTAGCAAATGGTGTTCTTCAAAAGCAGTAATTTCTTGCTTCGTTTGATTCAACTCTTTGCCAACAAATTCAATAACTAATAGGAGTAAGTCAGAAGAGCATTTGTTAAGGATTTTACACCATTTGCTACAAAAGTCTGCGTTGGATCTGCCTAAAGTTGGAATGTTTCTTACCCTAAAACCCCTAGGGACTAGTTTTTGGCGATGATAGCTAGACAGGTACGTCCCATGTAAATATAAATCCACCTCCCGCTTTTTTAGGTTCAAAAGGTTATGATATAGGTCCCGAGGGGTCCTACCCGATGTTGATGAAGAAGGGGGGTCAGCAAATAAGATACGTTCCGCGTCTTCTGTAGTGAAGGTATGTTCTCCTGTTGTATCAACTTCAATGCCTTGTTGTGTGTCGTCCATTGTAGTGCAAGGTCTGCTTGTTGACTGGCCGTCAGTGTTGTGAAAACAGGAGTTCCTCTTGTCAAAAAAATCAAATTCATCCAACAGATTTAAATAATGAAGGGTGGTGCAACCAGAAGAAGGATCCGTCCCCCCCTCCAGACCACATGTGTCTGTAGGGAGAGGCAAATACACATATACAGTCCGAAGCTGGTGCACTCGTTACACAAAGGTAATGCCTGGGTGCTGGTTAGAAAAAATCATCTGTAGTGCACAAAAGAACCGCACACACAGGTCTTTATAGTGAAGAAAATAGTTTGCTTTATTGCGACGTTTCGGCTCCTAAACTCGAGCCGTCATCAGGAAGTGAAACCCCAAACACAACCGCCCCTTTTAAACCCTGAAATGGCGCCAAAATTCAGGAAGTGACATCATAGGTAACAGCATAAAAAGCATTGGTGCATTAGCCATATTCCAGGTGATACTATGTCAGTAAGACATAGTGACCCTACCAGTAAATACAAAAAGACACTTGACTCTTTGTTACAGACCGGCCTATCGACAGGATGGATTGACGCGACTACCTGTCGTTTTCTGACCACTGACTTTCCTAGAATACCTTATATTTATACACTACCCAAGATCCACAAATCTCTGTCTAAGCCCCCCGGGCGTCCAATCATTTCGGCCATGGGTTCACTGTTTCAACCAGTAGCCCAATATCTAGATACTTTCCTTCAGCCCCTAGTACAGGGGATGGATTCATATATCAGAGATACCACCCACCTCCTGACGTTACTGAAAGAGTTGGTGATTCCCCCAGGTTGTTTACTAGTCACGATGGACGTGTCCAGTTTGTACACTGTTATTCCCCATGACAATGGGATCTCAGCATGTAGGGATGCGTTGATTGACAAACATCAGGGCCTTCCACCCGTTGAGTTTCTGGTGTCCCTCCTGGATCTCATACTGTCACATAATTATTTCACTTTCAAAGACATTTTTTTCCTACAGACATCGGGCACTGCCATGGGTTCAAACGTAGCCCCCTCCTTTGCCAACCTATTTATGCAGCAGTATGAACTACGACATATCCTCCCTTTAGGCGGGACAAATGTTCTGTTCTACAAAAGATATATCGATGACTTACTGTTACTCTGGAGGGGCACAGAGGGTGAACTCCAGGATCTACATCTGGCCCTCAATGAATTAGACACACCCATCAGACTAACCATGGCATATGACACACAACATATTAATTTTCTTGATGTTGTAATCTCAGCTGAAGGGGATAGAATTGGCACCACCCTGTATAGAAAACCGACTGACAGGAATAGTCTAATCCATGCCCATTCCCACCACCCATCCCACATGTCCCGGGGGGTCCTGTACTCTCAGTTTCTCAGAATTATAAGGAATAACTCTGATCACAGTCTGGCTGAAGTTCAATTGGATAAATTGGCCCAACAATTTGCGAATAGGGGGTATGCTGCCACTTTGATCCAAACGCAACTGGAAAGAGCCAAAAGACATACTCAAGCTGACCTCCTCCAGCAACAACCAAGGACCAGGACTCCGCCTGATGTGATCTTTGTGACTGAATGGTCGGACACAAGCCCACAGCTGAAGGATGCTTTGAAGGACCGTTGGGAAGTGATCAACACTGATAATAGCTTACCTTTCTTTGGTAAGAGGGATCCAATGTTGGCATATAGAAGAGGTCGTAACCTCAGTGACTTATTGGTGGTAAAAGACTTACCGGGGGACCCCACTGTAAATAACACCTGGTTACAGAGACCACTAAAAGATGGCTGCTACAAATGCACCAATTGCCTGACATGCCGGGGGATGCTACAGGGCACACACTTCACCCACCCTAGGACTGGAACCAAGTTTCGGATCAACCATAGGGTCACTTGCACAACAGATCATGTCATATATATGGCCTGGTGTCCATGCGGACTACATTACATTGGGAAGGCATCCACCACTTACCGCGAACGGATGAACAACCATCGCTGCGCCATCAGAAGTGCCCTGACTACTGGGAAAGCTGATCAACCCATCTCGAAGCACTGGTTGAATAGTAAGCACACCCTTCCACAGTTTCGGCACATGATCATAGACCATGTGCCTGCCCCTAGGAGGGGTGGCAACAGAGGCCTCCTACTACTACAGAAGGAATCCATGTGGATTTACAAACTAGACACCCTGGCTCCGAAAGGTTTGAATGAAACTCTTCCTATGTCCCCCTTTTTTTGAGATCTGAACATGAGGTCAAAAAAACAATCTACTCTTTAATTATCCTAAATGAAGACTCTGACAATTGAGTGTGTTTTTATGGTTATTTTTATTTTCATGACCAGATGCAATTTTTGAATCTTTATTGTCTGGATTAATTTTCACAATAGTAAAAATGTGGGGTTGTAAATATGGAGCCAGGCGACTGTTAGGATGATTGATCGTCTTGACTCTGGTTGATCCCTCTCCTGCTTTGAGAGTTTTCCGTTTCTCCACAGTCCTAAAATGTTGGAACCGGCCTGATCCAGTGATAACATAATATGTACAATATTATCTTTGACAAGTAACTTACCTGATTATGTTATAGCTAATTAATGACATATTGATTGCATATATACCACTTTCATTATAGGCTGGCTCACATAAGGACGAGGGGGACAACAACAGAGTACTTCGGTCGGCCTCTTTGCATGATAAAGGACCAACCCACTGTATATGTGATCAGGACCTCGCTCATGCTACCAGGGAGGCGCTGTGCTAAGTAGTCCCACGAGAATTGGCTTCCAAACAAGCACACCACACCGCACCAGGTTGGATAAGTAGTGTGATTTGACCGTCAGGTGCATACAGCCTAAATATGCCTAGAGAGGTGCTGACATGGGACAGACCCATCATCTGCCTCTAGCCGACACCCCTGGGTTGAGCTGTCTGGACGGTGTAACGAATTCACAAAGACGGAGGTTTGGTAAGGGGACTGCAATATCCCTATGAGGGATCCCCTCACTGGGCGGTGCGCTAAGAAGTGCGGCTGTTTTTTAAGCATTAAGGTAGGACGGAGCTTCTCGTGGCGGACTGAAGGACAACACGCGCCTCCAGCTTTGTAAGTATTTGCGGTGCGTTTACAATACCTGAGGAGAGTTTGGTCCCGCTGACATATGTGTGGCACTGATGGTTGGCCCGCTGCCTGCAGTATGGGCGAAATCGATATGATCTCTCTGTTGAATAGATCCCTCTCGTCTGGCTAATGCTGGAGCCTTGCTGGTAAGTGCGGGTCCAATTGACTGGCTGTGCGCACATTCACGTAATGACACATATAGTTTTGACAGGCGCTAACACAGATACTCACGTGGAATATGCACAGGGTCTTGGGCCCTCCACACGGGGATGTCTTACTGACATAGTATCACCTGGAATCACCAATGCTTTTTATGCTGTTACCTATGATGTCACTTCCTGAATTTTGGCGCCATTTCAGGGTTTAAAAGGGGCGGTTGTGTTTGGGGTTTCACTTCCTGATGACGGCTCGAGTTTAGGAGCCGAAACGTTGCAATAAAGCAAACTATTTTCTTCACTATAAAGACCTGTGTGTGCGGTTCTTTTGTGCACTACAGATGATTTTTTCTAACCAGCACCCAGGCATTACCTTTGTGTAACGAGTGCACCAGCTTCGGACTGTATATATATATATATATATATATATATATATATATATATCAAATGTTTCATTTGTTTAGATGTATGTTTTCATATTATTTGTTTATATCAGTTCAAATTACCTTAGATTGAAAACAACCAGAGATTATACTAACTAATTTAAGACCTTATATAAACATTAGCCAGAGGAATGGGCCTGCTCACTAGGACAGGCCAACCCTCCACTGTACCCAAATAACTCACCTTAAAATGGGAGTGGATTAAACCACATAAATGACAAAAACAACAGAAATAAATACCATAACTGAAAACCCAAATAACCATTTCCAGATACACTCCTGGACAGTGGGAGGCCTAAACTCTCCATTAAAAAGGAGAAAAGTATTAGACCGTAAAAGAGAAAATGTCCAAATAATACTCCTGCAAGCAATGGATACAACTAGTAATATATGCACCTTACAAGACTAAATCAAAAGGGGTAGCAATATTGATAAGTAAAGATCTTCAATGTACTATCTTAAAAACCTATAAAGATAAAAATGGATGTTATGTGATTATAGATCTAGATGTTCATGGAACTGTAAATACCATAGTTATGTACCAAATGATGACAACAATCCTGCAGATCAACTCCTATGGGGCAATGAATATAATACTTGGAGGAGACGCCAATGTGGTTTGGGATGATTTCATGGACAAAACAGGTAAATCAACCCCAGACTCACGAAACAGAGCAAAACCCCTACACACACTGTGAAATCCTAAACCTACATGACACATAGACATATATATCCCCTCACAAAAGACTATACATTTTATTCAAGACTAGATTATATATTTGTTTCACAGACATTGCTACTAATGTTGATTTTGGCTAAAATAGGTAACATAGATGTCTCTGATCACGCACTGACTTCAGCTAATCTAAAATTAATGGTATCACAACCGACATCCTATAATTGGAGATTTCCAACCTATTTGTGCACTAATGAAGACTTCCAAACATACCTAAAAACAAGTTGTGTGAATTATATACTGTAGATGACAACATCAATTATTGGAACAACCCACAATTACTATGGGCAGCCAGTATTAAGGGGACAGATAATCTCATACTTAATAACAAAAAATTAGCTATAATGAAAAATATAACCTATTACAAAAACTATATAGCTTTTAAAAAAACAAATATACAAGAAGATAAAAACAAATACAAAGGCAAAATTACTTTTTTGAAAGGTACATATGGCAATGAGTCATACAACAATTTTTTTTATAAATATGGCAACAAATCAGGGAAATTATTGGCATTACTAGCTAAAAGGCAAACATACAGAACCTTTATACAAAAGATCAAAACAAAAGACAAATGACAAATGATGGACAAATGATCCAAAAGAAATAAGACAAACATTAACTCAACATTTTAGAAAGTTTTACGAAGCATTAGAAGATGACCCACAAGATGGCTTGAAATTCCTACAGTAAGCTGATCTTAAAAAATTGATGATCCAAGATCGTGACATTTTAGATGCACCTATAACAGAAAAAGAAATATCACATACAATAGCACAACTAAAAAAATGGGAAATCACCCAACCTCATACAGGCCATTATCACTTTTAAATCAAGACTTAAAACTACTGACTAAAATAACGGCAGACAGACTGCAACAAATATTACCCACAATACTTCCTGAACATCCAGTAGGATTCCTCAATCAACGTCATCCGGTCCGAGTTCTTCGAAAAATATTAACAGCAGTTTATTAAAGTAACCTTGAAAAAAGAAAACAAAATGTTAATAATCTTAGATGCAGATAAAGCCTTCAATAGGATATCACATACACACCTACGTCACCTGCTCAAGTTCCAATACTTTGGCATTCACATGATCAACCTATACAAAACCTTATACTCCACACCTACTACATTTTTAACAATTAATAATAATAACTTTAAAAGATTCCCAATAAATAGAGGCACACGTCAAGTATGACCTCTATAATTTAATGTAGCCATCAATCCCTAACTAAGACATATACTAAAAAACACACAGATACAAGGCATACAAATAGGCCAAACAACTCTAAAAGTAACATATTTTGCTGATGACATATTACTTTTCCTTGTTGAACAAAAAACAGAAATGCCCATAATTTTACAAATCATACAGAGATTTGAAAGAATAGCAGGATTTAAAATCAATTTAGACAAATCAAAAGCTCTTCAGCTACACCACTCAGAACCTACAGACTGGCAACCACAAAAAACAAAACAAAATAGTAAATACTAGGGAATTTAGATACCCTTACATCACAAAGACACATATACATTAACCTTTTAACCACCAAGCACGTACACAACCAGATATGTGCTGAAATTCCAAACTGGAGTGTTGAACAAGACATTAAATCATTAAAAAATTACAAATAATAATGAAATGAAAAAAGAAGTCTGACTGGTAAAATGGGAGAGCTGGAGCTGCTGGTGTTGGAAGGAAAATATGATGTGATTGGTGTGGCCGAAACATGGCTGATTGAGTCGCATGACTGGGCAGTAAATATCAGTGGCTATACTTTGTTTCGGAGGGATAGAGGCAATAGAAAAGGAGAAGGGGTATGTCTGTATGTTAGGCAGGATTTAAAAGCTCATATAAAGGAGGAGGTTATGTTAGAAAATGAGGGGGCAGAAGTCGTATGGGTGGAGTTCTTCACCAATTGTAAAGAATCCAGCAAATTAATCGTAGGAGTATGCTATAGACCCCCTAATGTAAGTGACGAGGAAGAGACAAAGCTCCTAATGCAAATAGAAAAGGCTGCTAGTTTGGGTAAAGTAATGATAATGGGGGATTTTAATTACCCAGATATTGACTGGAGCAACGGTACTGCTAGATCAGTTAATGAGAACAAGTTTATAAACTTATTGCACGACAATTTTTTAGCACAGATTGTTGAGGAGCCTACCAGAAAAAATGCTATTCTTGATTTAGTGATCTCAAATGACACAGAACTTATAGCAAATGTGCAAGTCATTGAACCCCTGGGTAATAGTGACCATAATGTTATATCTTTTAATGTCTGGTGCAAAAAACAAAAATATACTGGGGCAACAAAAACCATGAATTTTGGAAAAGCTAATTTTAGTGCATTGAGGGCTGCCCTACAGAGCATTGATTGGAGCATTAGGTTTTCAGCTAAAAACACAGAACAGAAATGGTTGTCCTTTAAAATGATATTAAATCATTACTGTTCTCAATTTATTCCCTTAAGGACTAAACGTAGAAGCTCTAAGAATCATCCTGTGTGGCTTAATACAGAAGTAAAGAAGTTAATGGGAAAGAAGAGAAAGGCATTTAAAAACTACAAATCTGTAGGGACAGAAGCTGCATTTAATGAATATAAACACTGTAATAAATGTTGTAAATCAGCAATCCGGAAGGCTAAGAAAAGAAATGAAGAGTTAATTGCGGTGGAGGTGAAAACTAACCCTAAAAAGTTTTTTAAATATATTAATAGTAAAAAGATGCAGGTTGAGAGTGTTGCTCCATTAAATAATGGTACCAGTATGGTTGTAACAGATAAGGCAAATGTGTTAAATCAGTTCTTTTCTTCAGTGTATACAATAGAGGAGTCTGGGTTCACAGGCTCACTTTATAACTGCATGAATGGTTCAGCTCAATCTAGTCAGTGGCTGACTCGGGATATGATTCAAAAAGCTTTAATACAAATTAATGTAAACAAGGCTCCAGGGCCTGATGGCATACACCCCCGGGTTCTAAGAGAGCTTAGTTCAGTTTTAGACCAGCCCTTATTTATGATTTTCTCAGATTCACTGTCATCTGGTATGGTGCCTATGTATTGGAGAAAAGCTGATGTTATTCCAATATTTAAAAAGGGATTACGATCTCAGCCTGGCAATTATAGGCCAGTAAGCTTGACATCTGTGGTAGGCAAATTATTTGAAGGCTTGTTAAGGGATCACATTCAAAATTTTGTCCTAATGAATGGCATTATGAGCAACAATCAGCATGTCTTTATGAAGGATAGGTCATGTCAGACGAATTTGATTGCATTTTATGATGTGGTAAGTAAGATTCTGGACAGTGGGGGGGCAGTAGATGTGATCTATTTGGATTTTGCCAAAGCGTTTGATACTGTGCCCCACAAACGACTGCTTTCTAAACTAAGGTCTGTTGGGCTTAATGAAGGCATTTGCACGTGGATAGGAAACTGGCTACAGGATCGGGTACAGAGGGTGGTTGTTAATGGGACATTCTCTACTTGGAGCAAGGTTCTTAGTGGGGTCCCCCAGGGCTCAGTATTGGGTCCACTTTTATTTAACTTGTTCATTAATCACTTAGGGGAGGGTGTTGTAAATAATGTATCAGTGTTTGCAGATGACACAAAATTATCCTGCCCAATTAATTCCATCCAGGATGTGGCATCCTTGCAACAGGATCTTGACAAACTGGCAATCTGGGCAGCTAAGTGGCAAATGAGATTCAATGTTGATAAATGTAAAGTCATTCACCTGGGATGTAAAAATATCCAAGCCACTTATACCCTTAATGGGACTGCACTAGGCAAATCCATTATGGAAAAGGACCTTGGAGTGCTTGTAGATGATAAACTTGGCTGTAGCAAGCAATGCCAGTCGGCAGCATCAAGGGCAAATAAGGTCTTGAGTTGTATTAAAAGGGGCATAGAGAGATGCTAGGACTTGCTTGTTAACTATTGATCTCAATGATGAGCTGGACTTGCATACCAGGCTTTTTATCACCAAAGCACTATTCCAGGCGAGAAGGTTACTGACCCTGCACTGGAAAGACCTAACCCCACCTGTATTTCGTGAATGGCACCAAGCAATGGTTGACTTAGCTGCGCTAGAACGTTTGGTGTTGGGAAAAAGAGGGCAAATGCTTAAATACATCCAAATTTGGAGACATTGGTCTAGCCATGTTGAAGCGCTCGAAATTGGCCCTGGTTAAGGAGCGGTAACGGAATGTGGTTCTGGGCTGGGAGATGGGAAGGTATAGGCCTTGCATGTATTGTACACCTGTTACAACTGCCATTACTTACGATTGTACAATTTGTCACAATTCTTGTACACTGAATTTATTGATGTAACCTTTTAACATTTTTGTGAGGTATCTGTCTCAATAAAATCTTCTTTGAGCAAAAAAAAAGGGGCATAGAGTCAAGGGAGGAGGGGGTCATTCTTCCACTGTATAGAGCACTTGTAAGTCCCCATCTAGATTATGACGTACAGTTTTGATCTCCATCACTCAAACAGGACACTATTGTATTAGAGAGGGTACAGAGAAGGGCAACTAAGCTGGTAAAAGGTATTGAAAATCTTAGCTATGAGGAAAGACTGGCCAAATTGGGGATGTTCACGCTGGAGAAGAGGCGCTTAAGGGGTGATATGATGACTATGTATAAATATATAAGGGGATCATATAATAATCTCTCTAATGCTTTATTTACCAGTAGGTCTTTCCAGCTGACACGAGGTCACCCATTCCGATTAGAAGAAAAGAGGTTCCGCTTAAATATTCGGAAGGGTTTTTTTACAGTGAGAGCTGTGAAGATGTGGAATTCTCTCCCTGAATCAGTTGTACAGGCTGATACATTAGATAGCTTTAAGAAGGGGTTGGATAGCTTTTTAGCAAGTGAGAGAATACAGGGTTATGGGAAATAGCTCATAGTCCAAGTTGATCCAGGGACTAGTCCAATTGCCATTTTGGAGTCAGGAAGGAATTTTTCCCCCTCTAAGGCAAATTGGAGAGGCTTCAGATGGGTTTTTTCTGCCTTCCTCTGGATCAACTGGCAGATAGGTAGTTAATAAAAAAAAAGAAAAAAAAAAAGGTTGAACTCGATGGACATGTGTCTTTTTTCAACCTTACTTACTATGTTACTATGTAAATGAAGACCAATTGCAACTTGTATCAGAACATCATTGCTACATCATTCTAGTTAAGCAACAGCCCCTTTAAGTATATCAGCCACCACAACATCATCTAGTAGGGAATTCCACAGCTTCTCTGTGTTTTGGTGAAACTTAATTTTAAGAGGCAAAAAACTTTCAACATATGTTGAGTTATATGTTAGACAAGGCTTCTGTAATAATTTACTTGTCTGCTTATCTCCACACTAGCAACAAAGTGGACGCTGAAACTGATTTTTAAAAAACAAATGAATAAATAAATAATAAAAGAAAGAAATGTTTGTTGTAATGGAGACAAGACAATCCAGGTTAGTTTTTTTATTATAAAAAAACTTGACAGATACAATCAGTGTCAGTACATGATGATGTAGCAGTGGACAAATGGAGGCTTCAGCACAGCAAGTAATTCCCAACTCCCAATATGTGATTGTACAATGTGAAACATGATTTTTTTTCCCATTTTATTAGACACTTAGAAGCCTATATCTTTTTACAGAAGTGGAATTACACCAAAATTCTAGCATATTTTGAAAGCTCAGGTTGTTCTGAAAAAAAACAACAACAATATATCGTTATCCTGGGAAAACTAAAAGACCCCCCAGGAAAGGCCCTTACAGTGAAAGAGTTCAAAATGTCTAAATACTGCGTGGCAGTAGATATTCACATTTAGGACAAATCAGCTGGCAGGGAAATGGTTAAACATAAGGAAAATAATAGATATAATACAACAGGAAACACAACAATGGAAACGTATTAATCTAACATTCCTGGGTAGAATACACTTTATAAAAATGATCTTATTTCCCAAACTTCTATACCCACTTCTAATGTTACCTTATTACATCAAACCAACAGATCAAAAAAGAATAAATCATATATTCAGAATATTCATCTGGAACAAAAAACGCTCCAGAATTTGTCTTTTTAAACTGCAACAACCTAAATACCTAGTTGGAAGCAATCTTACCAACATTACTGAATATAACGAGGCAGCACTACTCATATACTCAGGAGACTGGCTCCTCCACAGAGATTTATAGACAACAACATCTTTTGACCAATATCTAAATGACAACTATTCCCTGAACGACTTACTACATAGACCCATAAATCACCTCTCACAAATCTTATGAGACAACCCCATGTTTTATGACACATACAAAGCATGGCAATCAGTCTGAAAGAAACACAAACCAAACATTTTTTTAAGCATACAAATTACTCATTTTGCAAACCATGCAATTAAACAATTAACAGACAGAGACAAAGGCAACCCGCATAATCAAATTTGGAAAAATAAAAATAAAAAATAAACATCTTCACAAATATATCATACTATAAGAACACTAATTAAAACTGAAAACCAAGAAAGAACTAGCTTCACATGAACCACCGAGATCCCAAATACTACAACATCAAATCTTACCCTAATTAGAAGACATAAATGGGTAATCTCTCTTCTGATAAATGTCTCAGATGCCACTCCCCTAAAGCTAACCTAATACATAACCTGTGGTCCTGTTCTAAATTACAAACAGTTTGGCAGGAGGTGATTTCATATGGAACACAAATGGCTGGAAAAACACTCCAAACATAGAATAGAATGGGCTTTATTTAGCAACACCACTTCATATACACAATTAACAAAAGTAGAAAAAAAATCTGATGAGAAGACTAGTGGCAGCAGCTAGGAAAACAATATAACAATATTGTTTACACAGTAAACCCCCATCTATAACGTTACTAAAACAAAAACTACATCATATCTTCCACATGGACTGGCTGGAAGTACTAAAAAAAGAAACAAAATACTACAAACTTCTTTAACATGTGGACAACATACACAAAATCTCTCCCACAACAAATCAGACACCTCACAGTCTATACATTATATATACAACATGGTACGACCTAGAAACACTAAGAGAACACCCACTTGTAATAGAATCGTCCAAATGCCTCCGAACTTTACAGCAAGAATGCACCCCCTAGGAGTCACCAATTAACAGATTAGTCGCTTCTTATCAAATATAATTTCTCATAAGGTCTCTATAAGAACTTAAGAACTTTAGAAATGTTATTATAATGTTATTATATATTGTTGCTTTCCTTACATGAATCTATATCACTAAATCACATGAATCTATATCACTATTTTTTAAAAAGATTTGTATATCTGAAACAAAGAATTTTATGCTATAACAAGTAAATAAAAACATGTTTAAAAATAAAACAAAACACACTCAGATCAATCAAGAGCCTGTTTTAATGCATATGTGATCTTCAGTAGTTTAAAAACTGCATGGTGTCACACACCCACATGTCCTTAAAAGTGATCTGACTAAATGGTCACTCCATTGGATCAGTGAATTATGTCTAACTCTCACACTGTACTGTTTATTAGTTAAAACACATTCAGATCGTACTTCCAGGAGGTGGGCACAAACAGCGGCCACACTAGTTTTAGCGAGCTCCATATACGCAGCAAACAATACACACTAGCCATCTACCGCAAACTGCACAGCGCCAGTACTTCACGACTCAGCAGAGGGATATTTTGGTGCAGTTAGGTGATCATTTTTCCCCGGTGGTCCCTGGCTTAATAGCCTAATCAGCTCACCGCAGCCTGGCGGCCACCTTGGAACACGCTCCGCTGTGAGAGGACTCCCAAGCCACTGCCTTTCAAGTGAGGAGAGGACTCAATGAAGCACAGCACCAGAGTTGGGTAGCCGAGGTGGTAACCATGGAAGCTACCGCAAAAACCCGGTCCAGCACCTGAGAGAACTTTAGCCTGAACAGTTCACTTCAGCCCAGTGGCCATCTTGGCACATGCTCCACTGTGAGAGGCCTACCCGCAGTGCTGTCATTCAGACGAGGAGAGGACTCAATGGAGCACAGCACCAGAGTCGGGTAGCCAAGGTGGTGTACCGTGGAAGCCCCCAGAAAGTCTCAGTCCAGCACCTTAGAGTACTTTAACATGGCAGCCACATTAAAATACCCACCTCCTATCCAATGTCCTACATGGCCCCTGTTTTGACTTGCACCTTATCAAAATAATACTACCAGAACAGGATTGCATGAGATGGGTCACTGCTTTTCTGCTGGGATATAAACAAAGTGATTTGGGGGTGGTGACCCCGGACTCACCCACACAATAGCCAACTCAATCCTCTCTTAAGGCAAGACATAACCCACAAAGCCATTTGTCATCCCTAAAGACCTACCCCAGACGCTACCTACATGAAAAGGGGTAAAGGCAACTATACACCCATCTACCAAAGTTAAGGGAAACCTTTCTGTCTGTCTCAAGGATAAAAAAAAACAAACAAACAAAAATAAAACAACCCCCCCAAAAAATGTGAAAAACAAAAACCTGGAAACCCAGCATATACAACCTGCCCCCCCACTAAGAACTACATTTACCCCAGGCACACTGCCTCCAACATATCTCCCATGGCAACACCCTGTAGCCTGGCATGCCTACTCACATACCACAATCGGCACAAAATCTCAACAGAACTTCACCTCAGCAGCAGCAACACCTGGTCACATACTGTTCCTGTTCCTACCATGTGACTAGTTTCACCAGGGACTGCAAAACCGCACTCCAACAAACAGGTATGTAATCTTGAACAATAACAGGAAAAACCCATCAGCCTGGCACACCTACCTTTGCAGTTCACCACATACTGCCTATGGCATAAAACCACAACAGAACATCAACTCAGACGTGGCAACACCAGGCCAAACACAGCCCTTGCTTTTACCTCGAGACTTAATACTACCAGGGACTGCTAAACCACCCTTCAACACTCAATTAAGCAACCCTCAACAATAGCAGGAAAAAAGCTACTTAATCCTACTTCTATTCAGGCCAAAATTCCATAGATGGATAAATACGAGTACCTCAATTCAAACCCATGGAGAAATACCTTGGCAATTCTACCTTACTGTCCCAACTGAGTACAGAGGGGAAAAAGAAAGATGCTAAACCTCTTCCCTCCGCAGCTTCTATCTCTCCACAACAAACCCCAGTATCTCTTGCCAGCCCTCCTGGTCCAACAGACATGGTACCTACAACTGCATTGGTCCATGTCCTGGAACCCAGCTAGACCAAAAACTGGCAAGTTTAAAAGAGACTCTGGAAGAACTTCTACAACAGTCCTCCCACAAATCACAGTGTATTCAGGAAGCAGAAGACAGGATTTCTGTTTTGGAAGACACTCTAACAAAGGCACAAAACCAAATTGACCTCCAGCAACGGCAAATTAAAATACTTACTGACAAAATGGACGACATGGAGAACAGGAGAAGGAGGAACAATCGTGGATGGCAGATATGTATCCCCTGTTTTTAGGTTCTGAGCCATCCATTTAAGAGTGTTCCCTTTAAGAAACACCAGAGGGTTAAGCAGCTAGAGGGTGGGCTGGACAGCCAAGGGGTGTTTAAGGGAGTAAGCAGCAGGTGTTGAAGGCGTGTAGGAGCTGTACCGGAGAGAGCTGCCCTGGATTGTTGCACCGGCTAAACTTTCTGAGACCTGGGGGCTTATAACCAGTTGGATACTTTTGCTGTGGGTTTTCCCCACAGACCAAGCCTGGTTAGTATCTTGGAATTACTGAGAGCTAAAACTAAAAATCCTGCTGTGATCCCGCCAAATTTCACACTACTTAACTATGCTAGCAAACAAAAAATTTTGGAGGCATACAGGAGAACCAAAGAACTCAAATTCGAGTACCATTATCATTTTTTCTTTTTAAGACTTTTCTGCTTTGGTCATGTCCAAACAGAGGGACTTCACCCCAATGTGCTGACACCTCTATGATTCGGGACACAAATTTTCTCTTCTCTATCTAGCCAAACTCGGAGTATTGGTCAATGGAAAAACACTATTTTTTCGAAGACCTTCTGAAAGCAATGAAAAATCTCCTACTACCCACAAATGGAGATAGCACTAATAGCAGCCCAGGATCCTCCCCATGACAATCGAATGGAGGATACCTGACAAAAACCTGAGCTTTCTGTTTAGAGAACTAAACTTCCGTATTTTTGTAACCTCTTAACACCCACAATGCATCTAAGGCCTCTTTAGTCCTTTACCTCAATCCACAGCTCAAGTCAAAACTCGGATACCATAACATGGAACTCTAACTCGCATTCAGGGCAAGCCCCAACAGACACTGAACAGAATGTTTGTTTTCCCACTTCACCCAAGCAGGGACAAACCCCCTAAAACATTTGAACCCCTTTTCCCTGTTCACCCACAAAAGTGCGGTATATGCCATATGATATGTGCTTCAACATGTTTTACCATTGTTTGTATTTTAATTTCTTTGTTCAGCTCAGACCACCAACATCTAGACACTAATGTATCTGTTTGTTGGGACAGAATCTGATACCTCCTCAAGTAACCTATGTCTCTTTCATCTTCTGGAAAACTGGAATAGGTTAGGTTTTAGATGAAAAGCTTTAACTCCATTATTCACAATATCAAAATCCTGTCATGGAACATGGGAGGCCTTAATTCACCCTTAAAGAGAAAAAAGGTCCTTGAAAAACTGAAAAAAGAGAAATCCCACATAGTACTACTTCAGGAAACGCATTGGTGTATAGGGGACGACAACAAGTTGAGGGATAACTGGGTTGGAGAATGTCTACATGCTTCATACACCATCTTGTTCAACAAATCGTTTTGCTACCAAGTTAAAAAAATGAAAAAAAGAGAAACAAGGCAGATATCTTTTATTTTTGATAATATCAAATGTTCAATATATCATTGCTAATGTATATGCACCAAATGATGCCAATCAATCATTTTTTGCAATGGCTGGATTCCTGGGAGGTAGCACACATAATCTTTGCAGGAGACATAACATGGGACAGGTTTCTGGACAACTCAGGTAATACGACTACACTAACCACAGACCACGGGCCAAACACCTACCAACACTATGCACACACTTGGGACTATATGACTCCTTTTACTCTGGAGCTCATAAAACCTTCTCACACGTAGATAACATTTTTGTCTCCCAATCTATCCTAACATACAACAGGCTGAAATATAAGACATAATGATTTCAGACCATGCCCTAATTTCGCCGCATATAAAGAACCCCCAACCACAAAATTGATCATTTAACTGGTGATTTTCCTCACACCTTTCTCAGCATAGGCAGCAGAAGATGGTTTTGGCGTGTCGCTCGCCGCTGCAAAATTTGGACCACGCCCCCTTTTGGCCAGTCCCTTTGAACTCCACCCACTTTCACTGAATTTTCAGGAAAATCAAACCATAATATTTGGAGAAAAATTTGCTTAACTTATTGCACTGCAGGAAGGGGTATTAACACCACATGTACAATTTTAACTGAGAGCTGTGAATGCTGCACTACAAGCATATTATGGGGAAAAGGGGGAAAAAGATTCTGTAACCTAAAGTACATTACATGCAGAGACTGTGAAGTACTCAAGACATACAAAGGAGCAGTAGGTACTGATCTCCCATGAACATAACAAGAAGGCACCACAAGCACTATAAAGAACATTATATAGTAAGAAGCAGAGGGCACTGGTACACCAAATACATACATAGAGAGCAATTTACAATGGCACCACAATCAGTAAAATATAGAGAATACTGCCAAACACAATATACAATAAAACAAAGTGGGTATAAGTGCAAGAATGAACTATATAGTAAGAATCAGTGGGCACAAGCACTCCAAGCCTATAAATAATAGCACATCTTAATGTACTGCCTCAATCTATTGCTATGCCAAAAATGCAAGGTATGAGGAGCTGCATTAGTAATGTGAAAAATTCAAATATCTCTACACTACATGGATCCCTTTTATGCTAGTTAGACAGCAATGTTATATTATACTCAGACAGTTGTACAAATGCTCCAATCCCACTGCATTAGTTTGAAAAAAAGATACATCTAGCCTTTTGGCCTAAGTAAAACCTGTCTAACTTCTTGCTGATACAAAGGAAAGAGAAAAACCCCTTCTAAAGCTTCTCCAATTTGCTTCAAAAAATTCTCCAAGATGCAATTGGACCATTTTCTGAATTAACTTTGATCTTTAACCCTGTATTTTTTGTATACCCTGTATTCTTACAACAAGATGGCATGGTGGAAATTCCAAGAATAAATACTCACAGAATTCATGGCAAGATGGCACCATGGCAATTCCATGTATAAAACCCAAAGAATTCATAGTAGGATGGCAAAGGCACAATTCCATGTATAAATACACCCAGAATTGATAGTAGGATGGCAAAGGCACAATTAAATGTATAAATGCCCCCAGAATTAATAGTAGGTTGGCACAGGCACAATTCCATGTATAAATGCCCCCAGAATTCATAGTAGGATGGCAAAGACACAATTCCATGTATAAATATCCCCAGAATGCATAGCAGGATGGTACAGGTGCAATTCCATGTATAAACCTCTCCAAAATTCAAAAATACCCCCAGAATTCATGGCAGGATGGCACCATGGCATTTCCATGTATAAACCCCCAGAATTCATAGTAGGATGGCACAGGTGCAATTCCATGTATAAATGCCCCCAGAATTCATGGCAGTGTGGCACCATGGCAATTCCATGTATAAAACCCCCAAAATTCATAGTAGGATGGCACAGGTGCAATTCCATGTATAAATGCCCCCAGAATTCATAGGATAGAAGATGCACAGGCAAAATTCCATGTATAATAACCCCAGAATTCAATAGTAGGATGGCACAGTCCCAATTCATTATAAATGCCCAGAATTCATAGTAGTATGGCACAGGCAAATTCATATGTGAATACACAGAAATCCATAACAGATGGCACAGGGCAATTCCATGTATAAAAGCCCCAGAATTCATGTGGATGCCAGGCAAATTCCATGTATAAATCCCCAGAATCATAGTAGGATGGCACAGGCACATTCCATGTATAAATGCCAGAAATTCATATAAGGTTGGCACAATGGACCAAATTCCATGTATAATCCCCAAGAATGAATGTAGGATGGCACAGGCACAATTCCATGTATAAAACCCCAGAATTCATAGTAGGTTGGCACAGGGCAATTCCATGTATAAATCCCCAGAATTCATAGTAGGATGGACAAGGCACAATTCCATGTATAAATGCCCCAGAATCATAGTAGGACAGGCAACAGAAAATTCCAGTATAAAATGCCAGAATTCATAGAGTGACAGCGCAATTCCATGTATAAAGCCCAAATTCATAGTAGGATGGCACAGGCACAATTCCATGTATAAACCCCAGAATGCATAGTAGGATGGCACAGGCACATTCCATGTATAAACCCCAGAATTCATAGTAGGTTGGCAAGGCAATTCATGTATAAATGCCCATAATGCATAGAGGATGCAAAAGCACAATCCATGTATAAAATCCCCAGAATTCATATAGGTTCAAGGGCAATCCATGTATATAATCCCCAGAATTCATAGTAGGATGGCACAGGCAAATTCCATGTATAATCCCCAAACATAGAGGATGGCACAGAGAATTCCATGTATAAACATGCAATGCATAGAAGGATGACAAGGCAATTTCATGTATAAATACCCAGAATGCATAGTAGATGGCACAGGCAA
Organism: Xenopus laevis; assembly: GCF_017654675.1. Lineage (NCBI taxonomy): Eukaryota > Metazoa > Chordata > Amphibia > Anura > Pipidae > Xenopus > Xenopus laevis. The sequence goes on along the minus strand of NC_054379.1, from coordinate 64,599,234 downwards.
ATTCATGTATAAACCCCAGAATTCATAGTAGGTTGGCACAGGCCAATTCCATGTATAAATACCCGATCATAGTAATGGCACAGGCACAATTCCATGTATAAAACCCCCAGAATTCAAGGAGGATTGGACAGGCCAAATTCATGTATAAGCCCCGATTCATAGGATGGAGCTTCTATAACCGAATAGTAGTGCACGGCAATTCATGTATAACCGATATAGTAGGAGGCAAGGCATCATATAACCCCAGAATTCTGGCAATTCCATGTATAAATGCCCCCAGAATGCATAGTAGGATGGCACAGGCACAATTCCATGTATAAATACCCCCAGAATGCATAGTATGATGGCACAGGTGCAATTCCATGTATAAACGCCCCCAGAATTCATAGTAGGATGGCACAGGCACAATTCCATGTATAAATGCCCCCTGAATGCATAGTAGAATGGCACAGGCACAATTCCATGTATAAATGCCCCCAGAATGCATAGTAGGATGGCACAGGCACAATTCCATGTATAAATACCCCCAGAATGCATAGTATGATGGCACAGGTGCAATTCCATGTATAAACGCCCCCAGAATTCATAGTAGGATGGCACAGGCGCAATTCCATGTATAAATACCCCCCGAATGCATAGTAGAATGGCACAGGCACAATTCCATGTATAAAACCCCCAGAATTCATAGTAGGTTGGCACAGGCGCAATTCCATGTATAAATGCCCCCAGAATGCATAGTAGGATGGCAGAGGCACAATTCCATGTACAAAACCCCCAGAATTCATAGTAGGTTGACACAGGCACAATTCTATGTATAAATGCACCCGGAATGCATAGTAGGATGGCACAGGCAGAATTCCATGTATAAAACCCCCAGAATTCATAGTAGGTTGGCACAGGCGCAATTCCATGTATTAATACCCCCGGAATTCATAGTAGGATGGCACAGGCAGAATTCCATGTATAAAACGCCCAGAATTCATAGTAAGTTGGCACAGGCGCAATTCCATGTATAAACACCCCCAGAATGCATAGTAGGTTAGCACAGGCACAATTCCATGTATAAATGCCCCCAGAATTCATAGTAAAATGGCACAGGAGCAATTCCATGTATAAATACCCCCAGAATTAATAGTAGGATGGCACAGTGCAATTCCATGTATATATACCCCCCAAAACCAATAGCAGGATTGCGTAGGGGAAATTCCATGTATAAATACCCCCAGATTTCATAGTAAGATGGCACAGCAACAATTCCGTGTATAAATACCCCCAGAATGCATAGTAGGATGGCACATGCGTAATTCCATGTATAAATGCCCCCAGAATTCATAGTAGGATGGCACAGGCACAATTACAGGTATAAATACCTCCAGAATGTATAGTAGGATGGCACAGGCACAATTCAATGTATAAAACCCTCAGAATTCATAGTAGGTTGGCATAGGCACAATTCCATGTATAAATGCCCCCAGAATTCATAGTAGAATGGCACCAGCGCAATTCCATATATAAATACCCCTAGAATGCATAGTATTAGGCACAGTGCAATTCCATGTATACATACCCCGCAAAACCCATAGCAGGATGGCATAGGGGAAATTCCATGTATAAATGCCCTCAGAATTGATAGTAGGATGGCACAGTTCAATTCCATGTATAAATACCCCACAGAACCCATAGCAGCAGGATGGCAAAAGGATGCGATGCAATCAAAGAATTCAATAGTTCCCCCTACTCACTTGCAAGTTTTTTGCCCGGGAAGACTGAATAGCTGCACCTATAGAATTTACTCACCCAACGTTCCCTCGGTCTTTGGCCCCATCTCTGTGGAGTAGAACTTAGTAGATACTAACTAAGTAGATAGAAAGGGATCCCAAATTATGCCCTTCTGTGGCCAATGCTCCTCCAGCAGCACCCATGAGTTACACACAGCACCTGCTCATTGATCAGCTGTTCATACTTTCCGCACTTCAGCTCCCCCATGAGAAGCCCCTGCTAGTGCTGGCACTACTATTGCGGGGCCCGATTGGATGCAGCGAGCCACACGCGACATCACACTGCGCGTCACAAGTGACGTCACACATCGCACCATCAGTGCCAACTAAGTCATGCAGTGCGCCAACGCAGATTAAGGACTTTTCCTGATACACGGCGGGCCCCATAAAGGGTACAGGGGCACAGGCCGCAGCCACACCTCGCTACTGCGGGGCTCACAGACACACACCACCTCAAAATAAAGAATTTGTAAAAAAAAATAATTTTTCAATTCTGGGGGGGCCACGGCCCGACGCCTATGTTTCTCAGAATGATGACTTCAAACAATACATAAAGACCACTTGGGCCAACTATGTGGATGATAATCTTATCCACTGTGAAGACCCAAGTCTTCTGTGGGCCACTGCAAAACCAAAACCAGTCCTTAGAGCTGGGGTCCCCAACCACCTGAACTGGGCAACAGACAGTCGCGGACAGTCGTGAACCGGGCCACAGACAGTCGTAAACCTGGCCACGGACAGTCCTGAACTAGGCTACGAGCCTAGCACACAATTATCGCTGGCCACCGAATTGGGCGTACAGTTGCTGCTGGCCCCCCAACTGCTTCCCGACCCTCCTCCCAACCCCCTCCCGAGCTCCACCGACCCCTCCTGACCCCCTCCCCCAAACCTCACAAACTTATATTCAAAGACTTCAAGGAAAGGAAGGTTGGGTTACAAATAATAAACATATTACTGAAAAAATGGCAAAATATTTTAAATCATTTTATACTGAGTAATTAGAGAATCCTACTGACGCTATCAAATTCCTTCAGTATGTATCAAGCACAAGACAGGGCAATGTTTCCACCAGAGATGCTAATGGCTACGATCTCCACTATCCCAAAACCAGGGAAGGATGCAGAGCTAGTCCAAAACAACAGGCCAATAGCCCTGCTGAACACTGATGTAAAGATATATGCCAAATTGCTGGCTGTTAGGCTCCAACAAGTTCTGCCATCCCTAGTGAACCCAGACCAAGTAGGCTTTATAAAACAAAGGCAAGCTAGACGAATGATAGACCTCATTCAAGTAGCACAGAACACACATACCCCAATGCTTCTACAATCCATAGATACCTCAAAGGCATTTGATTGGGTTCACTAGGGATTATTAGAACAAACAATGAAATACTTGAATTAAGGAGCTCTATTCACAAAGGCAACCCTAGTACTATACTCAAACCCAGGGGCACGGGTAAATGCAGCAGGTTTTTTATCACACAAATTTTCCCTCACTAACGGCACCAGGCAGGGGTGCCCCCTCTCACCTTTAATATTTGATCTGACCATTGAAATTTTAGCCCAGAAAATTATACAAACAGAATCAATTGAGGGAATTAAAGTAGCAGGGACAGAACACAAAATTGGCCTTTACGAGGATGATGTCTTTATTAAGATGACAAACCCACAAACTGCAATCCCAGCACTCCTGAAAATAATACAGGACTTTGGCGCGATATCATATTATAAGATAAATGCAGGGAAAACGCAGGCATTACCTATAGGCCTAACCTGCAAAACAATAAACAATCTCCAACAGCAGTATAAGTTTGACTGAAGAACAGTCTACCTAAATTATTTAGGCATAAAACTCACTAAAACAATACATACCCTTTATAAACATAACCATGGTACATTGACAATAACTCTAAGCACAGAGATAGCAAAATACAGGATGACATATGTATCTTGGTTGGGGCTTGGATTTACTGATAATCTGGAAGAAAACCAGGAAGCATAAACTGTTCAATCCAGCTTTCCCCACTACAAACCATAGCCAGTTTAGAAAGAGAGATTCATTACAAAACTGTATAAAAAATGGTATTCAGAACATAGACTCGATACTACAAAATAATCACATACAATCGTATCCCAATTTAGTGCAGCAATATGCACTACCTCACACAGATCATTTTAAGTATCTACAGATTCGCCACTACCTCTCTGCACAGGCTAAGTTCCCTCTAGCACAAAAGACGTGACTAGAAACCATATGTCTCCAAGACAAACACACATAAGGCTTAGTATCATCGCTATATAAGCTTTTAATGTCAGGATATTCTGAAAATAAAAGTAAGCATATGCTAAATTGGGAAAGCAAACTTTAACTACAGCTGTGGAAACCACTAAGAGCAAGTTGCTACTCAAATGGTCCAGGTACCTCTTCAATGTGCTGGAGAGAGGCGGGGCCTTTGCCACTACGGTGCAGATTTATCAAATGTCGCATTTCGAGGTGAAATATATTTCGAAATTCGACCATCGAATGGCTATGCTTCGACTTGGAATATCGAAGTCGAAGTCCCCACAGGGCCCCCTTCTAGGGTAGGGTCTTATTTCGGCACGGTACGCGCCACAATTTTTTTAAAAAAGCCGATCGCTGTGTAAATTATTTCACTGTCAGGGTACAAAAATTATTTTACTGTCTGCAGAAATTATTTCACTGTCTGCAGGCTACAACAATTATTTCACTGTCTGCAGGCTACAAAAATTATTTCACTGTCTGCAGGCTACAAAAATTATTTTACTGTCTGCAGAAATGATTTCACTGTCTGCAAAAACTATTTCACTGTCTGCAGGCTACAAAAATTATTTCACAGTCTGCAGAAATTATTTCACTGTCTGCAGAAATTATTTCACTGTTTGCAGGCTACAAAAATTATTTCACAGTCTGCAGAAATTATTTCACTGTCTGCAGAAATTATTTCACTGTCTGCAGGCTACAACAATTATTCCACTGTCAGCAGTCTACAAAAAATATTTTACTGTCTGCAGAAATTATTTCACTGTCTGCAGGCTACAAAAATTATTTCACTGTGTCTGCAGAAATGTTACTGGGCCCAGCCGGGTGCTCCCTGCACCCTCCCTGCTGCTGGCCAACCCAACCCCAGGCTCACCTGAAGTTTTTAATTAAAAAAAACCCCATAAAATTCGACTCTGCCCACTGGCACAGTGCCACCGAGTCCTGCAGGCCCGGGTGCTACTGCAGCTGTTAGTCTGTTACTTTCTGTCCAGTGTCCACTACTACGCTGGCTGGCCATTGGCTGGGCGGGCCAGGGGGGGGGGCATCTGGACCTGCAGCCGGACCCAGTGGATTTAAAAAAAAAAAAAACTTTAGTAAAAAACCCATGGGCCCCTACCACCAATGGGCCCCTAGGCTATAGCCTAGGCGTTAATCCGCCCCTGGGTATTTCCATTGGAACTAGGGAGTATAAATGCACTTTATTTGCTGACGATTTAATACTTTGGAATCAATTTAGGTCGCACTCACTCGTCTGCAACTTTGTTCACGGGTGCACCTTTTCCACGTGTCCTTCCACACGTATACGATATTTGTTAGGAATTCAAATGGGCAGCACTCCGGAGTGCTGCCCATTTGAATTCCTAACAAATAGACGATTTAATACTTACCTTGTCAAGACCCATGACATCCCTCCCCAATTTATGTAATCTACTAGGGAAGTTTGGTAGAATTTCAGGCCTCCATATTAATTCGGTTAAATCCAAGGCTCTTAACATTAATCTCCCCCCACCTTTGCAAATTAATTTTGGCTCAGTTTTAATTGGGCGCTACCACATTTGGACTATCTAGGTGTCAAACTTATGCCACAATATCATCAGGTGGCTGATGCTAATTACTTACCTCTGCTTACTAGAGTGAAATCGTCCCTTCAACAATGGAAACATTTCCCAATATCACTATTAGGCCGAGTTCATGCAGTCAAAATGTTAATATTACCACTAGCTGTGTATCTATTTTAAACTTTACCGGTAGACCCTCCTAAGGGCTTCCTTAAAACACTTAAAAAAATATGCTCGAGGTTTATCAGGAAAGATAAACCTCCCAGACTTGCCCATAATGTAGCAATTTGACATAAAACAAAAGGGGGCCTGGGATCCCTGATTTCACTATATATTTCCAAGCTGCACGTCTGAGCCAATTGGTTAAATGGCATGTTGATCCTAACTATTCACAATGGGCAAAGATAGAATACTGAATCCTATTATAGCACATTCCCTTAGAGTCTGGGAACATTGTAAAAGACCTATGAGGCTCATGTCTGAGCATATTCCTGCTATCAGCCTATTTGGCAACCCTGCTTTTCCTCCGGGTTCTACACCAAACTCTTTCCAATGGTGGATTTATGAAGGGAAAATTATATCAATAACTAAACAGAAATTTGAGATACCACAATTGGAACATTATTGTTATCTTCAAATTCGGCACTAAGTTCCTGCACGAATCGCAAAATGGGTCCCGGATTACAATGCTAATTGTTTTAGGGGGTGCCAAGAAGCAGGTACAATGGCTCATATTTGGTGGAGTTGTCCCAAGGTGAAGTCCCTTTGGTATAGAGTTTACACCATGTTAGATAGCAAATCGGGGGTAGCTCCTCCCAAGAACCCATGGGAAGCGTTGTTGATTAAACCAATTGAGGGTATCGCCAAGAACGAGCTTTGCCTGATTATATATATATTTAATGAAACAAACAATTGCAGCAGCTTGGAATACTCAATACTTTACAATTTAAGTCAAAGAAAGGTTGATGAGGGTATATCTATGACAGCACTAACAGCACAATTCTTAGGGAAATATAAACAATTTTGTGACATATGGCGTCCTTAGCAAGTTTACTCCCAACTGGAGGAGTCTTAAATTGGTGAATCTATGTATAGCTGACTATACTGTTAAGGATTATGGAAGCAGGAAGGGGTGGGACCTTTAGTATCAGAGGGGGGTCAGCTGGTTGATGAAAACAAAATAAAGCGCAGATTCTGAAATCATATTTTTTGTCTGTCTACACAAATGAGTAACCAGTTAATGAAGGTTTCCTTCTGAATAGTCCAATTTCGAGTAATATAACTAGTGATGCATGGTTCACACAAGAGGAAATTCAAAAGAGACTAGAACATGTTAACATAAACAAAGGTCCGGGGCCAGATGGTATTCATCCCAGGGTACTTAGTCAGCTTAGCTCTGTGATTGCCAAACCTCTTTACTTAATGTTTCAGGATTCATGGAGGTCTGGCATAGTGCAGAGAGACTGGCAAATTGCTAATGTGGTGCCAGTATTCAAAAAAGGATCCCGTTCTCAGCCTCAAAACTATAGGCCAGTTATTCTGATGTCAGTAGTAGGAAAGCTTTTGGAAGGGTTAATAAAGGATAAGATACTGGACTTTATAGCAAATAATAATACTATTAGTGTGTGCCAGCATGGTTTTATGCATATGCAGATGATACTAAATTGTGCAGAACTTTAGGTTCCATGCAGGATGCTGCCACTTTGCAGAGTGATTTGTCTGAGTTGAGAAACTGGGCAGCAAACTGGAAAATGAGGTTCAATGTTGATAAATGCAAGGTTATGCACTGTTCTGTCCTCCCTACGTATTACCCTGGGGCAGTGTGTAGTTCGACATACTGCTAAATCTCCCCACACTCCAATAAAGAGACTGTGAAATGAAGTCTGTAGATTTTACTGGATGGCAAAGGGGAATAGGTGAAACTGTAACAAATAACAGAAAATAGGGTAAATAGATTGCAATGAACAGTGCAATATAAACATATATGCATATAAATGCAACGTCAAAATGCTAGCTGGCATGAAAAGTCTATGCAGCAAATAGCTCTAGGGGTGCTGGCAACTGTGATTTGGTGCAACTATATGCTTACCAGCGATGCTACCATGAGGAGAGATGAAACTGTGCGTGCTTCTTCCACAGCATGGTCTGTAAAATGGAGTCCTGGCTCCCACAAGGTATTGCTCTAGGTCCCATGGTGGGAGTATGGTAGCCTGATTAGTTCAAATTCTGCCATAAGCATTATGGAGGTGTAGAATGGATATAGGAAATGGTTTTGCATAATTACAGTGTCCAGCAGAGGGAGCCCACAGCATGAGAATCGGGAAATCCCAAAACATGGTAAAAGCGTATGCTCGAGACATGCACTTTGGCAAAAATAATATAAATGCAAGTTATACACTAAATGGCAGTGTGTTGGGAGTTTCCTTAAAGGGGACATATACCATCATTTTCAACTTAGGCTTAATCTAACCCTTTTGTAATAATATTCAATAAAACAATGTGTTTATGATACCTTTTGGTTCTAGTTTCTGTGTTATCGTAGATTTTCTTATCTCGCTCCTCCCTTTCTCTTCATTTCCTGTGCTGTTATCTGCACAGTCTGCCGTCTCTGTCTTTCACTGTCTTTTTCTCTGCAAGGAGCAGCCACTGAGAAGGACTGGGCGTGTATAGGGGGGAGGCGCTGTTATCGAGCTAATCTCGGCGCCACGTCAATCACGCTGGGGTCCTTCTCAGGGCAGCCTGTGCTCGTTCCTGTCCTTCCCCTGTGCACGAGCAGACTGCAACCAGAGCGAGCGTGTGAGGACGTCTGCTGCTGCGCTATTACGGATATCCACTACAGCATAATTTGAGTGCCGACTCTTCCTACTTCCCTGCCTGCAAGTGTAGGGTGAGTTGCAGGGAGACTGGGGAAGTGCTGGGGAAGGACATTCCTGCGATTTAGTCGCAGTTGGACGGCAGATGTCAGCACGAGTGAAGTGTAGGGGGATATTGTACAACTCCCTGCTCCCTAGGATTCTGCAAAAAACTTTTGTCTAGAAAAGTTGACCTGAAGTTCTTGCAGTTTCTGGGGGTCGGTTGAAGCCTGGGGGTCGCCTGAAGCCCCTCCCAGCAGCTGGGGAAGTTTAATCAGTAGTCGCTGCTTGTGCGGCACCGTCAGTGACTAAAGTGTAGTTATTATGTGCGGGTCACAGATGCAGAAATCTCAAGAGAACTAGTGTTGGGCCCCGGGCTGTGAGTGTGGCCCCTTGATGCTGCAGGTAAAGTACCGGCTTTGCGATGCGCTAAGTCCCTGAGTCACACGGAACTGCGCCTCCAAGTTATGACAGATGCTGCAGGAAAAGTACCGGCTTTGCGATGCGCTAAGTCTCAGACCTGTTAGTCTCTGAGTCACACTCAAGAGAACTAGTGTTGGGCCCCGGGCTGTGAGTGTGGCCCCTGGATGCTGCAGGTAAAATACCGCCTTTGAGATGCGCTAAGTCCCTGAGTCACACGGAGCTGCGCCTCCAAGTTATGACAGTTACTGCAGGTAAAGTACCGGCTTTGCGATGCGCTAAGTCCCTGAGTCACACGGAGCTGCGCCTCCAAGTTATGACAGATGCTGCAGGTAAAGTACCGGCTTTGCGATGCGCTAAGTCTCAGACCTGTTAGTCTCTGAGTCACACTGAGCTGCCACTGAGCTGCGGCTCTGTCATAAGCCTGAGACTTAGCGCATCAAACTTAGCGCATCGCAAAGCCGGTACTTTACCTGCAGTAACTGTCATAACTTGGAGGCGCAGCTCCGTGTGACTCAGGGACTTAGCGCATCTCAAAGGCGGTATTTTACCTGAAGCATCCAGGGGCCACACTCACAGCCCGGGGCCCAACACTAGTTCACTTGAGTGTGACTCAGAGACTAACAGGTCTGAGATTTAGCGCATCGCAAAGCCAGTACTTTTCCTGAAGTAACTGTCATAACTTGGAGGCGCAGTTCCGTGTGACTCAGGGACTTAGCGCATCACAAAGCCGGTACTTTACCTGCAGCATCCAGGGGCCACACTCACAGCCCGGGGCCCAACACTAGGTCTCTTGAGTGTGACTCAGAGACTAACAGGTCTGAGATTTAGCGCATCGCAAAGCCGGTACTTTACCTGCAGTAACTGTCATAACTTGGAGGCGCAGTTCCGTGTGACTCAGGGACTTAGCGCATCACAAAGCCGGTACTTTACCTGCAGCATCCAGGGGCCACACTCACAGCCCGGGGCCCAACACTAGGTCTCTTGAGTGTGACTCAGAGACTAACAGGTCTGAGATTTAGCACATCGCAAAGCCGGTACTTTACCTGCAGTAACTGTCATAACTTGGAGGCGCAGTTCCGTGTGACTCAGGGACTTAGCGCATCGCAAAGCCGGTACTTTACCTGCAGCATCCAGGGGCCACACTCACAGCCCGGGGCCCAACACTAGGTCTCTTGAGTGTGACTCAGAGACTAACAGGTCTGAGATTTAGCGCATCGCAAAGCCGGTACTTTTCCTGCAGCATCTGTCATAACTTGGAGGCGCAGTTCCGTGTGACTCAGGGACTTAGCGCATCGCAAAGCCGGTACTTTACCTGCAGCATCCAGGGGCCACACTCACAGCCCGGGGCCCAACACTAGGTCTCTTGAGATTTCTGCATCTGTGACCCGCACATAATAACTACACTTTAGTCACTGACGGTGCCGCACAAGCAGCGACTACTGATTAAACTTCCCCGGCTGCTGGGAGGGGCTTCAGGCGACCCCCAGGCTTCAACCGACCCCCAGAAACTGCAAGAACTTCTGGTCAACTTTTCTAGACAAAAGGGAAAGTAGCGCAAGTTTTTTGCGGAATCCTGGGGAGCAGGGAGTTGTACAATATCCCCCTACATTTCACTTGCGCTGAAAGAATGACATCTGCCCTCCAACTGCGACTAAATCGCAATAATATCACTTGGCAGTGACAGGTGGCCTCCAGCCTTCATTCTGCTCTTCATTCTCCAGCGGAGGAGACTATGCCGGTTTGAAGATTGTAACACTGAACTTCTTAGCGCACCTATTCCACCGTTTTTGAATACTTTCTTCACAGGACACTGCCCACTACCAAGTAATGTACCTATGGAGCCCTCCTGTAAGGCAGCAGCAGCCTCGAAGGGGCAAGGGACCCCCTATATCACAATTACAAAAATTCAGTGTTTCCGGATACATACACAGTGTTTGTTGAAGGTCTTATTGTGTGTGTGTATGTGTGAGTGGGTATGTGTGCAAGTTTGTGAGTGGGTATGTGTGCAAGTTTGTGAGTGGGTATGTGTGCAAGTTTGTGAGTGGGTATGTGTGCAATTGTTTAAATGTGTTAGTGGGTATGTGTGCAAGTGTGTATGTGTGAGTGGGTATGTGTGGAAGTGAGTTTGTATGTGTGAGTGGGTATGTGTGTGAGTGTGTATGTGTGAGTGGGTATGTGTGTGAGTGGGTATGTGTGAGTGGGTATGTGTGGAAGTGAGTTTGTATGTGTGAGTGTGCAAGTGTGTGAGTTTGTATGTGTGAGTGTGTATGCAGCATAACAATCAGAGCCAGGCCAAAGTATTTTGGCACCCTAGGCAAGGACTTCAATCAGTGCCCCCACCCGGTCCTACATTACCATTTTCAACCTTACCATTCAAATTGCACACCCATTATGTTGCCCCATGTACTTGTGCCAGCACCTATCATATTGCCCCATATGTACCTGTGCCAACGGCAGTCAATCTCTCAGATTGCTCCCAAGCCCCCAATCTGTACCTATGCCAGCAGCAGCCAAAATAATCCATCATATTGCCCCTAATTTGTACTTGTGCCCGATGCCAAGAGGGAGATGGGGAGTGCCAGCAGTACAAATCACAGGCTAGAGGGGGTTGGAATAGGTGGTTTATAAAATTAAAAACTATTAAAGGCCAAGCATACCAGCGTTTTTAAAAAAAAGAAAACAAGAGTCCCTTAAATGTGCGCCCCCCATCATGATTGCGCCCTAGGCGGGCGCCTACTCTGCCTACCCCCAGTTCCGGCAATCAAACAACCGGTTATTCAGTCAACAGGGGAATGTTAACTGATATGAGGGAAATGTGACAGAGGCTTCAGCATCAACAACTGTGTAAATGGATCCCACTCTCTGAGATTCACTGCACCTTGATGAGTTTCCCTGCCTGTGTTTTGCAGTAGTTGTAAGCAGCCCAAGGTCAGGGCCATTTTAAGCCCTTGGTGGACACTGGCAAAGAGCCAAATGATGGGCCCAGAAACCTGCTGCGCGCAGCTTGTCAAGAACATGCCTACTTTATGACCACACCCACAAACACACCCATTTTGCCTAAATATAGTAAAAAAAGTAAAATCGGCATATTAACCGAAGGCATACCAGTATGACCCTAGCTGTTCCAATATAATCACTGTAGAAATCACTGAAACATGTCCAATAAGCAGTCCATTAACGTCAAACATGCCAGTAAGACCACTTTGGGAGACACTCCTGCTAATAAACCACTCCCCCATGTTATAGATACACTATCAGTGAATATAAAAAATAAAAATATATAAATGAACAGACTGGAAATTTCATGTATTACCCTTGAACTCATATAACGATGGCTCAGAGATTATTTCATGTATAAACACCCCAGAACTAGAGCCCATTGCTCCTGTTTGTTACCTACCACATTTCTGGGCTCGATCCCTCCCCACCGTGCCCAACTTGTCAGGGTTATTGGGGGTCCCCAAGTGTTCTGCTGCCCCCACCAGCTCTGCATTGCAATGAGCTAACTCCATGCAGTGCGCCCCCCTCCTTGGCACCGTCGAGCACACCAGCAGAAGCCCACAACTGGGAACTGGGGCACTAGGGAGCTGAATACCTACCTTTTCTCAAGGGACCTGTCCCAACCGAACGCACCGTTAGCCACAGTGGTAAGTACCGGCTCTGCATGTTCTTCCATGAACTGAAGTCTGAAGAACATGCTAACCAGATCAGGGAAAAAGCAAGCTGGAGCCGGGTTGTGTGAGCTCCAAGTGGAGCCACGGGTTCCTTTTTAAAAAAACAAATGGGCCCTGGGCAAATGCCCCATTTACCCACTTATTAAAGCGGCCCTGCCCAAAGTGTCTCTGTGACTTGCTTCTATTGAGCCAACCTTTTATGACTGTCTGTAAAGTCCCTTCTCTCTGTATCTGACTCTTGATAAAAATGTCCTACTCTTTATATTTGTCACTCATGAGAAGTTTGGCTTCATGCGCTGCAAAACCAAACTTTATAATCTAAAGCATAAATGGTCTGATATAAGCATAGAAATATAACTACGCACACACATATTTCCTTGTATATTTTTACTGGTTGATATATTTAACTAACTGTTTCTCCATATAGTCTTTCCTCTCTGCCAGAAGCAGTTACTGTACCAGTATTTGTGTGTCTTTTTTCTGGCTATATCCTTCCATCCCACATCAAAGGAGAAATTGCTCTCTAGTTCATTTCCCCTCTGTCTCCTCAACTCTCTTCTGCTGTTCTCTCTGCCTGCATGGAGCAGTCTCTTTCGCTGGCTTTTTTGTTGTGAGCTGTCCGAGGTGCTGAACTTTTATTTTCTTATTGATTTTATTATTTATTTATTTTTCAAGTGACTTATTTTGTCGTGACTATTGGATCAAGAATTGACCACAAATTACACTGTCAAATCAATTATTTTGTTGTTTCATTGGTTTTGGGAAAAAAAAATTTTATTATTGCAATTTCATTCCTCCATTATTGTGCCTTATGTGTTTGTTAGGATAGTTTGGTTTCATTTGCTGATTTTGTTAGTGTGTAATTTCCAAAAATATATTGTTTTGTGGGGGTCTTATGGTACATAATACACACTCAAGGGTCTCAGATTCCAAAAGCAGAATTGCCAGCGAGATAATTAATACATAATATTTAACATTTGGGTCCGTATATGCCATGTGCTTAGGTAAACCTATACATATAGGGGTTATTTATCTTAATTCCTATTAGTATGTAGCAAATAAGATGGTGCATGGTTGAAGTTTTGAGGGGATTTTTGAAATCGCCAAATTTAGGAAAGGTCTGAGGATTCATGCTTAGGAGTAGTTAGACATGCATGTTTCAAGGGTATAGTGGTTGTGAAAACCAATCCTCACGTGCGGAATAAAATAAAATCCAGCTTTATTTGAATATTAAAAACAACAAACAGGCATCCATGACAGATGTACTCCTACCCCATGACATGTCAGATCACCTGACGCGTTTCATGTCTCCTTCTGGCACTTCACCTCTGATGAAGTGCCAGGCGGAGGCATGAAACGCGTCAGGTGATCTAACATGTCATAGATAAATATGATGCTCGCTGGAATGGAGACCAGTAAGAGGAGACCGGCACCCGGTGCAGGCACGCACAATAAAGGAGTGAGATCCTGGACGGGCACATGTGAGTTTTTCCCTTAGGAAGACATGCATACCTAATTTGGATTTGTAGGAATGTGTACTTAACAAAATTATATGTTTTTCGGGGGTGGACACACTTTTTTTTACCTTCGACCCCCCCCCCCCCAAAATGATGTAGTTGTGTTCATTGTTCAGTATCTTGAATTACAGAACAGATAAATGTGGTACAATTCCATAGTAGCAGTGTACATAAGTATCTAGTTTTTCCTTTCGATAACAGCAGATTATTTTTATGGATCATTAAATATTTTGGGGATGGATGATTACTATAGCTAAATATAAAGGTTATATGAAATTGATGATAAATGTCATGTAAAAACCATTTGTTATATATTGATCTTTAGTATTTTTTTTCAAATTTAAGGACAGAGTAGAAAGTGTTCCTGGACCTGTGATTCAGTGTATTCTACGACAAGTGGTGAATATAATATTAACTCACCGAACGGTGACAATTTCGAAGGTAACATATGAATAATATTTATGAATTACTCATTTACAGTGTTCTATCAGTCAAACATAGTCATTGTTATATTCTTACAGAGCCCACTCAGTATAAGTACCCACATAACTCTATATGCTTGGTTAATTGATATGCATTTATTATTGCTACCGATTTTCCAATTTGAACAGCAAAGAGTGCCATCTTTCCCTGTTTTTTATATATATACCGTGGCTTTTACTGTTAATTTACATAGGTAGGAATAAATTTGTAGATTTAAACCAGTATTGTAGTAGTAACTTACCTTTCACATCTTTAAGTTTATTTTATATTAGGATATAGTATATTTTAATATACATTGTAAAAATAAAGTAATTGTTGCGATGGTTACGTATGATAATTTTTTAAATTTTTTTTTTTTAGACATCACATAAGACAATCAGCACAAGTTTCAAACATGACAAAGTGCATTGTTAAAAATTGCCACCATAGAACTGGTCAAAAGACAAAGTATCCAAATGTAACTTTGCATTCCTTTCCTGGAAATTTAGCCATGATAAAAAAATGGTTAGAAAGCACTGGACAGTGTAGTGCTAACCTTGAGGAAATGGCCCAAAAAGTTCTAGATGGAAAGAAACACGATAATTTTAGACTATGTTCTGAACATTTTACAGCAGACTGTTATACATATCGTGGAAGTAAAAGATGCCTCAAAGAAGATGCAGTACCATCAATTTTTGGAGAAACCTCAGTTACAACTGAGGAAGAGGGTCAGGCTTCATCCATGTCTTCTCTTTCTCATTTGGATGATGAAAGTACATCATCATCATTTACTTTTCCTGAAAAAACTTTCACGAAGAACAAAGGAGTTATGACAGATTTTTTCTTTGAAAAAAAACATAGGTCTACAAGCACAATACCAGGGTTTGGTATGATGCACAGACAAAATCAAACCATAAAAATCAAAACCTGTGACATAGGTATTCAGCATGGAGATATTCTATCATCATCTGCATCGGTGTCAATTAATGAGACTCAAGACCACAGATATGTATTGTGCCACTCCACACCAATGAAAAAAAAAATGAAACATAGTCATTTCATGACAGGCGAAGCAATAGCTTCTGTTTCTACTGACTATTTTCCTACTGAATTCTCAAATTTACAACCAATTCAGTCTGATATTTCATTTGAAGAATCAATAGAGACACCAGATACATCAACTGTCAAAGGTCAATTAGATGAGTCATATCGTCCAGAATTAGAAAGCACTGGTGATACCGAACAGGAAACTACATGCGAGGAAATCCTTATATTACCAATACGAGATGATGTTCGTGATCGAAAATTTATTGTTTTTGAATCGTGCTTGGACGAACTCATTAAGCTGTTGCCATGCAAACACAAAGATGGTTGTGTGGAGAAAGTAGTAGACTTTGAAAAAAAAATCGAAGGGTCTTGCCTCACCATCTACGGAACATGTGTAGCACAACACAGAACACAACTGTGGTCAAGTCAGCCAAAAAAGAATAAATTGCCAATGGGAAATGTGCTTATTTCTGCTGCCATTGTTTGTAGTGGTTCAAGCTATGCCAAAATGCAAGATTTCAGCAAAGCACTGAGTCTTGTCTTTATTGGATCCAACACTCATTATAGAAACCAAAAAAGGTTTGTTTTTCCCGCTATTGACAACACATGGAAGGAAGAGCAAAGCAAAACATTGGCCACATTTGATGAACAGGCAATATGTGTATCTGGGGATGGACAATGTGACAGCCCTGGGCACTCTGCAAAATATTGTTGCTACACTATAATGGAATCCATTTCCAAAAAAGTTATTTCATTTCAGATAGAACAAGTGCACAGAGCTACACATTCGAATACACTTGAAAAGGTTGCCTTCACCAAATGCATGGAAGAAATGAAACAGAAAAAAGTGTTCATAAAAATGATGTGCACTGACAGACATCCAACAATACAAAAATTGATGAGAGTAGATCACTGTAAAATTCTACACCAATATGATGTCTGGCATGTCTCAAAGTCCATAAGAAAAAAGCTGCTTGCAGCTAGCAAAAAAAAATACTGCGGAGACTTAAAATGTTGGGTCGAACCCATTGTCCAGCACTTATGGTGGTGTGCACGCACATGTGATGGTGATAAAGACATTCTAATTGAGAAATGGCAGTCCCAACTAATGCATGTGCAGAATGTCCACAAGTGGAAAGTTGGCAAGTTGTACCACCAGTGTGCTCATAAAGAGCTAACACCTGAAGAAAGCTTGGAAAAGCTTTGGTTAGAAAAGGGATCCACAGCTTTCACTACATTACAAAAAATTGTACTCAACACAAGATTTGTGAATGATTTGCGCAAGTTATCACACTTCTGTCATACTGGTGAACTGGAATCTTTTCATTCCAAAGCAATGAAGTACAAACCAAAAAGGATTCACTATTTCATGGATGGAATGATAGCTCGTACTCAATTGGCAGCCCTTGACCACAATTTCAATGTAAATCGTTCACAAGCTGTTGTGCGGAAAAGTGGAAAGGGAAGAGAGCAAGAAGGTGAAAGCCAATTCAAAATCGAGTTCACAAAATCCCGAAAGGGATGGGTCCCAAAAAAAAGATATGAAAAAGCCAGTACTGAGTTTGCGCAAGACATTTTGGATCTGGTTGTCAAAATTGTGTATGGAGAAGCTCAGGTTCAATGGGAATCCCAGAGCCTAAGTCTTCCAAAAAATATTGCCTTGGTGGACAGACCTCAAAAGTCAGATTTGATTCAAAGATTTCGCTCGAGATTTGAAAGGCACTGAAATAGTGTACTAAAAGAACTCATTCAAAATAATTATGAGTATCTTGAACATTTTGATGTAGCATTTATTTAATTATTTACTGTTGTTAAATTATTTTTACATTATAGATTTTTTTACTCAAGTATAAAAAAAGTTATATCTGATTTCATTTTCCTAATAAATATTTTTAGAATTTTCTTAGCATTTTCCAATAAAAATGTTTGTTTGAACACTTTATTTGTTCTTCAATCAAGGGTCGCCCATGAGGCATAGCACAATACCGTTTGCAAAACATGGAGAATTGGGAGGCGCAACATGCATTGGGGCTCTGTCCTTATTGCCTACCCAATGAATGTTTGATCGTGTGTTCCATGCAGATTACAGTATGGGGGGCACTAGGGACCAAAAAGAGCACAAAGGGTATAATCTTTCACACTTTATTGCCTTTTATTAGCGCACCTTGGGTCAAGTAACCCTATAGTGTTTTTGAGAAGACTTGTGTACACAGGCCTGCTGTTCTATGCAGTTACCACAGCAGCATTATGTAGGGCAGCCAAGCCCTATAATTAGCAACTGTTTTGGAAATGCAAATGTGGAGGGCATGAAGTGGAAGCATTGGTGCCCTGTCCTTACCACCAGCCCTATGGCTGTAAGATCACAGCTAGACATGACTCCTTAAGATACTTTAGCACTCGATTTTTCATGTACCATCCCTGCAGAGTACTAAGGGACAAAAGTGCTTCAGATATGAGCACAGCCTGTTTTTGTTTTTTACTTATCACAATTATAATCACTACCACTATTGACAGTAAGGGGCATATTTATAAAAAGGTGAGTTTAGAGCTTAATTAGTAAAAACACACACATTCTATTCTCTTCAATGGGATTTTTGGTATATTATTTATCAATGGTTAAAAAATTTGAACTCACTATTTGATAAATACAACTCTAAAAATAAATAACATAGGAATGAACATGGTTGCATTTTTATTTATTAAGCTCCAAAATCAAATTACGATAAATCTGCCCCGAAATGTATTATTAGTCCACTGAATAAATAAAGCTGCATAATAACTTCTTGCGGCTTCAATTCTCTATTTCAATGTTATTATAAAATTGAGAAAAAAAATTATATATATATATATATATATATATATATATATATATATATATATATATATATATATAAAAATAGAGAAGCTCAGGGCTTATCACATCGAAAAAAAGGTGTTTATTCAGATAACAAAACAACTAACGTTTCGACTCGCACTCAAACCTTTCTCAAAGTGAAGATACAAACACTCACCAACCTTTTAAACTCAAAAGGCGGGAAACCGAGTGTAGTGACGTCACAGTGACGTGTGTGGGGAGATTGCAATGCACACGTCGATTTTGGGTTTAAAAGGTGAGTGTTTGTATCTTCACTTTGAGAAAGGCATGAGTACGAGCCGAAACGTTAGTTGTTTTGTATGTATATATGTCATTAGCAGTGGCTTTTTACTATCAATCTGTCATATTTAAACCAACTTTCGTGTAATAAAAAAAATAAAAAAAATAAAAGACAAAAGGCATTTCAAAGCTATAATTTTTTTATTATTAATTTAAAAGGTATCTTCAAATGCCATGTCTTCAGCAGGATTATCAGTGGCTTCCCGAAATCCAACATAGTGTCCATGGGGATCTGGATAATTGTTTCTTACCAGTCTAACCACACAAGATGGGATCGGTATTCTAGTTTTTGGTCCAAGGATGCCATGTGTCCAAGTGGTAAAAGAACGATAAGCTCCTTTACGCATGCACCTAAGGCGGAAAAAAAAAATGTCATTGTATCGTGTTCCATGTAAATAACAGGGCTAGTCTATGACATCTGAATGTTAGTCTATACCTCTGGTGGGATAAAAAATATGGGGGTGATAGGTGCTATTAATGGCAATCCGCATTGTTAGTTCCCTCTTGGTATCGATGGTCTAGCACGAATGAGGTGGGGGCAAGTATTTTTTTTATTATTCCCCCCACATTGTGAGCTCATTTTGCTGGACCTATCTAGGGAAATAATATTTTAAGCTTACAGTTGCCTTTAAAATTTAAAATTATAACTTCAATCTTTGATAAATATACCAACAGAATCAACTATGCATGCTCTTGAAAAATTGTGTTGGTGAAATGACAGATTACAATGCTTACCTATTGTAATCATCCTGCAATTGCCGAAGTTTCACTCTTCCTGAATTTCGAATTGTAAATTCAAGGAAATGTTTATTTATACAAAGTTGCAGCATGTCAAGTACTGTAGTTATGCAAGTGCAATCTTCATTATAATGCTTTTGCAACTTTTCGACTTCACGACAGCATACGCTTTCTCTAATTGTTGGCATGGCAATGCAGTTTCCACATAAGCACCACAATGTGTTTCCAAGTCTAGGATGTTGTCTTTGTTCCATCCTTTTTTCTCTTTCTCCTGGAGGCCACACCGGGTCATCTGGGAAGCAGTTATCATTCAAACAATCTCCTAAGGATTGTTGAAGCTGTCTAACCAGATTATCACACTGCAAAAGAAAAAATTATAAAATAATGTACTTTACATATAATTAGTATAAAACAAGTACAGGTATGGGACCTGTTATGCAGAATGCTCGGGACCTGGGTTTTTTTGGATAACGGATCTTTCCGTAATTTGGTTCTGCATGCCTTAAGTCTACTAGAAATTAATTTAAACATTAAATAAACCTAATAAACTGGTTTTGCTTTCAATAAGGATTAATTATACCTTAGTTGGGATAAAGTACAAGCTACTGTTTTATTATTACAGAGAAAAAGGAAATCATTTTTAAAAATTTGGATTATTTAAATAAAATGAAGTCTATGGGAGACAGCCATTCCGTAATTCGGAGCTTTCTGGATATTGTGTTTCTGGATAAGGAATCCTATACCTTTATATTCCACTTTTAAAAAACAGGCTTAAAAAGGAGAAGTAAAGGTCCAAGTTAGTTTATTGCCAAGAGATTAGCCACAATAGTGCAAGTTAGAACACTATTTTTATTCTGCAGAATGCTTTACCATACCTTAGTAAACAGCTCTAGACACTGTCTCTGTTTGTTTAGGATAGAAGCTGCCATTTAAGCTTGGTGTGATACAACTTCCTGCCTGAGTTTCTCCCTGCTCACATACAGCTCCGAGCTCAGATTACAGCAGGGATGGGAGGAGGGAGAGGAACAAACTGAGCATGCTCAAGCCCTGCCCTGGAGGTTTAAGCTGAAAACAGGAAGTATGATACAGAAGTCCATGTGTACACAATAAAAGGAAAGAAATGCTTTGTTTCTGTTGTCAGCGGACTCAGAGCAGCATAAATTTGAGGGTTTACTGGTGTATTTATATAGACCTTTCTGATAAAGCTTACTTACTTTAAACCTTTACTTCTCTTTTAAAGCAGACAACTACTTATAATGGAAGAGTTTAATGTGCATAGCAATACTGTGAACTGGTCTTTTGACTACTGTAAAATAAAGGACAAACCAACCCTAAATCAAAAATACAATTTTTGAAAAAAATTACTTTTGACAGTACACAAGAACATTTATATTTTATTCACATGTTTTTGCAAGACTGAAAATGATAAAAGGGCTATTATAATATAATATAATCTATATTATTATTCAAATCAATGCATGGTTGCTAGGGTCATTTGGACCCTAGTAACCAGATTGCTAACATTTGGAAACAGGAATGCTGCTAAATAAAAAGCTAAATAACTCAAAAACCATAAATTATAAAAAAATATAATAATATCACTCTCTACATCATAACAAAAGTTAACTAAAAGGTGAAAAAAAACCTTTAAAATGGTACAGGAAGACTGTCACAGTGCACTTATATATTGGCTAACAATCTGTCATGCGTTTCATAGGTCTAAGGGGTGAAATAGTGAGAACAGTTGTGATTATATAACAATTGGCCAGAGTAATTTTATTAGACTGAATTTAGCACTGGGTCATTACATTCTGCCTACATATAAAAGTGTTTCCTTAGATATGAATGAGCCAGATATAGAGTGGGTGGGGGACACGTAGATGCCTTCTTCCACCTCTTACAGATACAGTGCTAATTGTAACTGTGTAAAGGATGCACATCTAAAAAAAATTATAATAAATATTAGATTTTTTAATATTAATTTTTAAATATATCTGTACAGATTAATTTATGGTATATACTCACCAGTGGGTCGGTATCTAAGCACACTGATGACTCAGACTGATTACTCTGAGACTCTGATCCACTACTCTCCATCTCCTAAAACAATTAGAAAGATAGATAGATAGATAGATAGATAGATAGATAGATAGATAGATAGATAGATAATGGATCGATATATGATAGATAGAGAGAGAGAGAGAGAGAGAAAGAGAGAGAGAGAGAGAGATAAATAGATAGATGATATATAGATAGATAGATGATAGATAGATAGTTAGATAGATAGATAGATGACAGATAGAGAGATGATATATAGATGGATATATAGATAGATAGATGATAGATAGATAGATAGATAGATAGATAGATAGATAGATAGATAGACGATAGATAGATAGATAGATAATAGATAGATAATTAGATAGATAGATAGATAGATAGATAGATAGATGATAGATAGATAGATAGATAGATAGATAGATACATAGACGATAGATAGACTATAGAGAGAGAGAGAGAGAAAGAGAGAGAGGGAGAGATGCAGTAGATAGATAGATAAATAGATAGGTATGATTATAGCAGAAATGTAATTTTTTTCACATACAGCTGGAGGACATCATATAATCACAATAATATATAGTTTCCTTTCAAATTTAGTACAGACAGCCTGAGATAAACTTTAAAATGACTGCAAATAAATAAATGGTTGATTATAGGTGGGGGTATAGGGTTATATTGCTAAAGATTTTTGCAGGCAGTTAATGTAACTGGAGCACCACAGCTAGCCCTGAGATTGTCTGCCAATTGTTATATCATGCTTGCTGATATCTAATGGCAAAGATGTGGGATTTCTGTTTAAGTTGTTTAACAAATATTTAGATCTAAAGGTAGTCATTATGCTTTGTCATACACACAGATTGAATTAATGTAGAGGCATTTTACTCTGTCCTTCTTGGGATTTCATATGGAAAAGATTTATGTGACAAAATTTAATCTGTTATGGATGATAAGGTTAAAATGGCTAAGAATACATAAAACAAATAGTATACCTTTGTAAGTGAGCCAGAATCCACAAATCCAAATAGAAAAATCAGGCAGCAGCATAGGACAGCTATCTGCAGACTAGAAACAGACACAGGCAGGGAGATGGGAGTGGTTTTCCAAGCTGCAGCAGAGTTCAGCCTGTCAGTCAGTGCTGTTACCATTTCCTGTGAGAGAATGAACAGACACTCCCACACCTCATTTCAGCCTAGCTTCTGACCTGAGAGGTTCTCAATGCGGCTCTGATATAATGACACTTTTAGCAGGTAAAATGCATTCAAAACTGGTTTTTTTTTTTTGCATCATTACATTGTTTGAGGAAAGATTAATCACATATCTGAATATGAAGGTTATGCAAAATGTCCCCTTTAAATGAGAAGGATCTAGGGGTTTTTGTAGATAACAAGTTGTCAAATTCTGGGCAGTGTCATTATGTGGCTACTAAAGCAAATAAAGTTCTATCTTGCATAAAAAAGGGCATTAACTCAAGGGATGAAAACATAAGGTCCCTGGTAAGGCCTCATCTGGAATATGCAGTGTAGTTTTGAACTCCAGTCCTTAAGTGGGATAGAAATGAGCTGGAGAGAGTGCAGAGACGTGCAACTAAATTGGTTAGAGGGATGGAAGACTTAAATTATGAGGGTAGACTGTCACGGTTGGGGTTTTTTTTTTCTGGAAAAAGGTGCTTGCAAGGAGACATGATTACACTTTACAAGTACATTAGAGGACATTATAGACAAATAGCAGGGCACCTTTTTACCCATAAAGAGGATCACCGTACCAGAGGCCACCCCTTCTGACTAGAAGAAAAGAACTTTCATTTGAAGCAACGTAGGGAGTTTAAAAAAAAAAACTGTATTTGCAAAGAGAGAATGTATACTGATTGTACTAAATATTCCTGTTAAAAATCAATAAAGAAATATGGTAAACCAAATTCCTTCAGAAAGCACACTTACCCAAACTAACAGTAGAAGAGAGAAACATTCTTGAAATGCCTATCACTGAAATAGAGATCCAAACAAACATCGGAAACCTGACAAATCTCCAGGTCCTAATGGCCTCAGTGCTGAATTTTATAAGATCCTCACACCAGAACTAATCCTGATACTACTTAGTTTATACAACAACACATTACAGGGCTGCCCATTATGGCCAGAATCCAACAATGCTAGAATAATTCTTCTACCCAAAAGAGACAGAGACCCAACCAAACCGCAATCATACCACCCTATCTCTCTCCTAAATCAATATCTTAAAATCCTAAAATTATGGCAGATAGACTACAACTAATCCTACCTAGGATATTATGCCCTGTCAACTAGGCTTCACAAAGCAACGTCACTCGGTCAAAGCCACAAGACAAATTTTAGCATCCAGATACCATTTACTGAGAATACTTAGATTCCAACATTTTGGTCACCAGCTGCTAAAACTCTTCAGAAACATATACTCCTCCCCAGTGGCTTTTCTTACACAACTTAAACTCTGACTGCATTCCCATACAAAAAGACACCAGACAGGGCTGCCCTTTATCCCCCCCTTTCAGTGGGGGAGCAGGTGGTGCGATTGGGCCAGGGCCAGCACCCCCTCAGGGCCCCCCGGCACCTCGCATACCATTGATTCCAGGTGGAAAATCGAATATGGATGGGGGAGGGGAGGCCCGGTTGCACGTCCCTGGGGCTTGCCCCCCTCTAGTTACATTACTGCCCTCTTTTTTTCAATCTAGCATTAGAACCGTTGCTTTGACACCTTTCACAAAACCCTTCATTTCAAAGGGACACCTTCGGGCACTCACAACATAAAATTATTGCATTTGCAGACAACAACTTATTATTCATTAATAAACCTTGCCAAGATATTCCGACAATCCTGGACACCATCAATAGATCAAAATCAACTATGACAAATCTGAGGCCATAAAACTCAAACACACCCTTGATTCTGACTTTAAATGGCCCAACACCACATCACATCATCATCATTTATTTATATAGCGCTGTCAAGATACGCAGTGCTTTACTGCAGTTATAGCAAACAGGGAATAAATGGTGGATAACAAACAAGGATTACAGAATACAATAGGGTTAGAAGGGCCTAGAGATTAGAGTTTACAAACTAAAAGGTTAGTGTACAATTGAGACATTAGGATTATATAAACACTTTGTCATTTTTGATACAGCAATGATTAATTAAGGTACATCGAATAAGCCTCTTTAAACAGATGGGTCTTTAAGGAGTGCTTGAAAGTTTGGAAAGAAGGAGAAAGTCTGACAGCTTGTGGCAGAGAGTTCCAGAGAAAAGCAGAAGCCCGAGAGAAGTCTTGTAGACGAGAATGGGCAGAAGTTATCAGAGGAGAAGTGAGGCGAAGATCAGAAGCAGAGCGTAGATTTCGTGAAGGAGTGTATTTGGAGATTAGAGATGAAATATAGGGAGGGGTTTCATTATTAAGGGCCTTGAATGTGAGTGTAAGTAATTTGAATTTGATTCTAGAAGAGATTGGGAGCCAGTGAAGGGACATACATATGGCAGCAGCTGATGTTGAGCGGCCGCGTTTAGAACAGATTGGAGTTGTGAAAGGTGACTTGTTGGAATACCTGTGAGGAGTAAGTTGCAGTAATCAAGGCGGGAGATGATGAGAGACTGAATCAGTGTTTTAGTTGATTCTGAACTGAGATATGGTCGTATTCGAGCAATGTTGCGCAGTTGAATACGGCAAGATTTTGCAAGTGTTTGAATGTGTGGTCAAAAAGACAGATGAGAGTCTAAGATAACTCCTAGGCAGCATGCCTGTGTGGTGGAATGAAAGGTGGTGTTGTTTACTGTGAGTGATATCTGAGGGACAGGGGAAGATCTTGGAGGAAATATAATGAGTTCTGTTTTAGAAAGGTTCAGTTTCAGGTGGTGCTGTGACATCCAGGAGGAGACAGCAGAGAGACAGTCTGTGACTTGGGAAAGGACAGAATTAGAAAGATCAGGAGTAGACAAGTAGAGTTGGGTGTCATCAGCATAAAGGTGATACTGAAGTCCAAATGACTGAATAAGTTTTCCTAGTGAAGTTGTATAGAGCGAGAACAGCAAGGGGCCAAGAACAGAGCCTTGAGGAACTCCAACGGAGAGTGGGAAAGTAATAGAAGTAGAGTTAGAGAAGGAAACTTTAAAGGAACGGTAAGACAGATAAGATGTAAACCATGAAAGAGCAGTGTCCCGAATGCCAGATGAGTGTAGAATGTCAAGGAGGAGTGTGTGGTCAACTGTGTCAAAGGCTGCAGAGAGATCTAGAAGGATTAGAATGGAATAATGACCTTTAGACTTTGCCAATAGAAGATCATTGGTTACTTTGGTGAGTGCAGTTTCAGTCGAGTGTGATGGGCGGAAGCCAGATTGCAAGGGGTCAAGGAGGGAGTTGTGAGTGAGATGCTGGATCAGGTGTTTGTAAACAAGCCTTTCTAGTAATTTGGATGCGAATGGAAGAAGGGAGACCAGTCGATAGTTAGTGGGAGAGCTGGGATCAAAGGAAGGTTTTTTGGAGGATAGGAGTGATTAGTGCTTGTTTGTATAATGATGGAAAGGTACCAGTAGAGAGTGAAAGATTAAATAGGTGGGTAAGTGCAGGAGAGAGTGTATCAGAGATTGGGTGGAGAAGGCGAGAGGGTATGGGGTCAAGGGAGCAGGTGGTGGGTTTTGAGCAGGCTAGAAGTTTGCTAACTTCATCTAGACATACCTAGGCATCAATGTGGAAGACAGTAGATGTTGCACCCCCCCACACCTCTATTCAGACTTGGTTTTTCAATTTTTACACATATGGCTTCTTTAACACCTCATTTAAACTAGTCGCTCTTCCGGTCTAGAATCTGGACTTGGCAGTCAAGTTACAAGTTATTCTGAATTGAGAAAGCTAGTTGGATGACTGGTGAAACGTCTTCAAGGAAAAAAAACACAGCACGTCCAGGTGATTTGACTTATTTCTATAGCTATGCTATATAAAATCCAGATGGTGCCCTACTATCTTAAATGCAAAGACCTTAAACTAGCAAACAAAACTTTCCAGAAATTTATATGGGCAGGAAAAAGATCTAGGATTGCAATGTTAAAACTGCAACAACTGAGAATTAATTGATGCATCAATTTCCCAAATCTACAATATTATAACAAGTCCGCCCTCCTACATCACATTGGGAAATGGATTTACAACACTTGCACATATAGCAACTTAGAAACCAAATACAATCTCATAGGAACACCACATTTTAACTCTTTCACTCTTCACCCAACGAACTAACAACTGCCATTATAATAAACCCACAATTTATCCATACCTAGAGAGCCTGGCACAATGTCAGACATGGACATAAGCTAACCTCAAACCTCTCCCTGTAACTACCCTGGACAGGTAACAAAGACCTCTCCAGTGGCCTAATGACTAATACCTTTACATGAAGGAAACAGGGCAGACTACACTGCATCAGGGATATACTAAATAAAAACCTTATTCCCATGACGTTTTCAGAAGCAACAGTCAAATTCCCAACACTTTTATTTTACACAAGCCACCACACTATGTGAGGAGTGTTTTGCAAAGCATGATAGACCAAGATCTTTCTAACGCTCTGAACAATATATGGAAAGGTGTCAATACCCAGCATTCAACTCCACTCATTCACAAACTCATCAGAACAGACCTAGACCCCTCCATTGGAGACAAATCACTGGGCTGACTCTATTCCAAATACCAGCACTCTCGATATCTTCAAACGTCACTGTCATAGTTACATAGTTAAATCGGGTTCAAAAAAGACAAAGTTCAACCCCTCCAAATGAAAATCCAGCATCCATACACACACCCCTCGATACTATCACATAAATTATATATACCCATACCTATACTAACTATAGAGTTTAGTATCACAATAGCCTTTGATATTATGTCTGTCCAAAAAATCATCCAAACCATTCTTAAAGGCATTAACTGAATCAGCCATCACAACATCACCCGGCAGTGCATTCCACAACCTCAATGTCCTGACTGTGAAGAACCACCTATGTTGCTTCAAATTAAATTTCCTTTCTTCTAGTCTGAAGGGGTGGCCTCTGGTACGGTGATCCACTTTATGGGTAAAAAGGTCCCCTGCTATTTGTCTATAATGTCCTCTAATGTACTTGTAAAGTGAAATCATGTCTCCTCGCAAGCGCCTTTTTTCCAGAGAAAACAACCCCAGCCTTGACAGTCTACCCTCATAATTTAAGTCTTCCATCCCTCTAAACAGTTTAGTTGCAGGTCTCTGCACTCTCTCCAGCTCATTTATATCCCTCTTAAGGACTTGAGTTCAAAACTGCACTGCATACTCCAGATAGGGCCACACCAGGGACCTATAAAGAGGCATAATTATGTTTTCATCCCTTGAATTAATGCCCTTTTCATGCCATGAAAATTACTCCCTCTAGTCCAGCAGTTCTCAACCTGTGGATCGCGACCACTTTGCTGGTCGAACGACCCTTTCACAGGGGCCGCCAGAGTAGGCGCCCGCCTAGAGTGCAGTCATAGGGGGGCGCACTTTTAAATGGAAAGAATTTTTTTTTTCGTTTTTTTTTTAATTTATTTATGTTTGAATGTTCTCCCATGCTCCAGCAGAGTTTCGCTCTGCTCCCCACTTCCCTCTTTCTTTCCCTTTGCCCTGGGTTTGATTGCACCTCTCTGGCTCTCTCCCTCCAGTTCGTAAAGACAGTTCTCCAACAAAGAGGTCCGGATGCGCATGCGCTGTATTAAGTGGCGCATGGTGACGTCACTCTGCATAGAGAACGGTACTGGGCTGGCGCGTTGGTGTGCAGCTGTGCGCATTGAAGAGAGCCAGCTCAGCAAGCAGTGACGCTGCAATTCTTTGTTCTGAAACTAGCTGCCTGGTGTTGTTGAATAGAGAGCACTGAGCAGAGAGGTACAGTTAGATCTGGGGCAATAGTTTTGGTGCTGCTGCTTAGACTTAGGGGCAATACATTGTTGGCACAAGAGGTACAGACTTGGGGGGCAATATGCTGGCACTTGGCACAACAGGTACAGACTTGGAGGCAATATGCTGGCACAACAGGTACAGATTTGTGGGGCAATATTTTGGGTATTGCTAGCACCTGTATAGATTTGGGGGCAATATTTTGGCTGTTATCTGGCACAGGTACAGCTTTGGGGGTAATATTTTGACTGGAAATGGTCCTACAGTATGGGGGGCGCTGATTGAAGTCCTTGCCTAGGGTGAAGTCCTTGTCCCACCCCACCACCAATACAACTTGGCAAAAACAAGCTACACCTCTAGTCTAGATCTGGCGAATATGACCACAAATGGTTTATGCTGATTTTATGCAAGTGTTACTTTGTTTTTCTTGTTTTCTTGTTTATTTTCCTCTATGTTCCACTGCAGGATTCCCATTATCTCCATATGGTAGCATGGCACACCCTAAAATGCACCTACTAATGTCTAACACACATTCATTACCCTTCCAACTCTCAACTGACAACTATAATACTGTTATGATGAAAACCAGTTTTTGTGCAGATGTGATCTTCAGTAGTTCTTAAAATGCATGGTGTAACACATCCACGTGTCCCTGCATAAATCACCTCAGTTCAGCTGCACCAAAAAATAGGGTGCACGTGTCACTCATACAGACTTCTATCTGGGGTTTTGTGGAACTGCAACATCCGGAAACCACTTGAGTTAAAAAGATAAAGTTTATTTGACGCTAGCTCCATGGATTTGGAACTCACAAAGAGTCCTGAATAAAGAAATCACAGAGCTTATGACATAAAAGGGAGCATAGAGATATCGCATCACAGTAGAGAAAAACAAAGAACTGCTCATACACATGCTCAAATAAACAATGAGATGATCTTCCTTAAGGTCAAGGTAATACTTCCAAGACTAGCTTGAGAACGAAATCCATCCAAGGCAGGGGGCTCTCGGGGGAAATCTGTATACACAGAATTTTATTCTCTCTCAGTCCTCAGTCTTCCCTTTTGGGCCAATGGGACCATATATATCATTCGAAACACTGCAAAAATTTGGCTAAATGCATTGAAGTCTGTGGGGGTGATAAATTTTATTTTGACGTGCAACAATTTTTTTATCCATTGGAGTCTATGGTCGTCATTTTCATGGTGAAACTTTCTGAAAAAGTTTGCTCATCAGTAATTGCTGCATAATTTCTTTCTTGAACTGCTGAAGTTCATGGCCAAAGTGTCTTTATGCTCCTTACTAGTGTTGTCAAGCAACATTGAAAAATGGGAAATAAGGTCTTCCTAATGCAACACCTATTAACCCATGGGATGTCAAACAGCTTTAGTGCTACTAGCATCCCGTCTAACTAAGAGGTGTGAAGGGACCTGTTTGAGATCTTATATTATACCATGTGGCAGAGAGTGATCTCAGGATTATACACATACCTTAAGAAGTCATAGGCTCTTTTCACAAACATAACAGAGGAAAATGTTATCTCTCTTGGAGCCTATGAAAATAAGGGGCAGTGGAACAATTCAGTTTCCCTTCCTTTTTTTTCTGAGCAAAGGCTGAAATATTAAAACAGATGCCATATGAACAGAAATGCCACTCTATACCTAATTCATTGGAGGCAACACTGCGATTTTACTGGTGCCTGCTATACCAGTGATTAGAGTCATATTATACTGTTCTTTACTGCCTGCTATACCAGTGATTAGAGTCATATTATACTGTTCTAATGTAAGGTTACCCCGTTCACTATTTCTTCTAGAGGTTCCGCTGTTTAAGGCATGCTTAAGGCAATAGAAAAAGAGTGCATTTCCTTTCACTCTAATGCTTGACCCTTTTCTTTCTTCTCAGAAGACTGGCATGTTAAATGAGGTTTTACTGGTTATTGCTACTGAGGGATCAGCCGAATGTACACACTATAGCACAACAGTAAGCTCAAATGGGGCTAAAATGCTTTAGTATAAACGCAAGGGGCCTAAATACCCCTCGCAAACGGTTATTAGCATTAGCAGAGTGCAAAAGGCAAAATGCAGATCTCATTTGAATTCAGGAAACACATTTTCGAAAAAAGCTCAATAGGAAATGAGCACTACAAAATGATAGCTGCAGCAACATCAACAAAAAAAAAAAGAGGTGTAGCCATTTTGGCCAGACGATCCTTAAGTATAACAAGTGTACAACATTTGGCTGACTCCAAAGGTAGATGTTTAATTGTTATTTGCAATGTAAGTCAACAACAATATACCCTGGTGAATCTGTACTCCCCAAATACGAACCAGAATTTTTTCTTAAAACAAATCCTTGATCAAGTACAAAACCTTAAGCAAGGTACAGTCATTATAGGTGGGGATTTTAATAATGTATTAGACCCAGATATGAACAGAACTCTACAGGCAGGGCTATTACCCTCACACTACTGGAAAATAATAATCAATAAATCTTTGAGGTTCACTAAACTTTTAGCACAATATAACTTATATGATATTTGGAGAGTCCACAACCCTACAATGAAGGACTTTACCTACTATTCAGCCCATCACAAATCATATACTAGAATAGACTTGTTCCTGACCAGGCCCAGACTGGCAAACTGTGGGTTCTGGCAAATGCCAGAGGGGCTGCTATAAAGTCCAATAGAAAGTCAGTATTTAGTGGCTGTTGGGGGCTTTTGGGCCTTTTGGGGGTTTTGGTCTCTATGTGGGCTGATTGGGCCTCTGTGAACCTGAAATGCCAGTGCCTATTTTAATTCTCAGTCCGGACCTGTTCCTGACCTATCCTCAAACACTCAAACAAACCTCAAATTGTATAATAAAGAACACAACATGGACAGACCACTCAATAGTCACATTCACACTGCAGGAAAAACATCAGTTCACCACAAGATCCCTATGGAGATTAAATGATACTCTTCTCTCAGATAAGAAGATACTGGGCCAACTAGAGACAAGTTGTCACGGTCGGCACCCAACACGAGAACAAATGCCAAGCACCCTGGTCTTGGCTCGTGCTTCACCTGTAGTGTGAACGCCTTTGGCCTCGGGAGGAGACCTCAGCTATTTGGATGCCACCAGGACTTAAACAAGAGGTGCAAGGCTAGAGGTTCTGGATAGGCAGAGGTCGTGGTATAAGACGTTAGGCAAAAGATTAGTCAGATCAGGCCAGGCCGGGGCAGGCAGAGAACAAATGTAGTCAGGCAGGCAAGGGTCAAACCAGGAAGTCAATCAGAGGGTTAAGGCAGAATCAGCGTCGGATATCAGGCAAGGGGTCAGGATACAGAAAGTAGAATGGTCAAGAACAGGCAGGGGTCACAATAGGTAATCAAAACTAGAGATGTACCCAATCCACTCCCCAATCCTTCACTAAAGATTCGGCAGAATACCGAATCCGAACCCTAATTTGTATATGCAAATTAGGGCTGGGAAGGGGAAAACATTTTTAACTTCTTTGACAAAAAGTCACGCAATTTCCCTCCCGCCCCTAATTTGCATATGCAAATTCGGATTCCGTTCGGCCAGGCAGAAGGATTTGGCCGAATCCGAATCCTGCTGAAAAAGGCCGAATCCCGGCCGAATCCCGAACCGAATCCCAAACTGAATCCTGGATTTGGTGCATCCCTAATCAAAACAGGGTTTCAGGATCAGAAATAGCAACAGCTAAGCACCAGGAAAAAATCCTATCATGGGCACTGAAAAATACAAACTGCCACTTTAAATAGGTTTGAAATGCCCGCCACTGTGCGCCGGTGTCATCACTCCAGCGTGAGTGCGCATACAACCCGGAAGGAGCGTGCCGCGCGCGCCCTAGGAGAGGACAGACATGGAGGATAGCTGACGCTGCGTGCGTTCCTGCCAAGGAGCCGGTGGCTGTCCCCGCCGACCCCCTTGAACCACTGGACCACCAGGGAGGTGAGCCCCCACACAAGTATTATGGAATCCTTCACCCTTAATGATACCCCTGAGGCGTCTGACCGCAACCTCTGGTGTTCCCATAAGGCAGTAATTAGGCGACAAATGATTAGTATAGTAATACACAAAGCCAAACTAGTTAGAACAAAACAAGAACAACTACTAACAGAAATAAATGAACTGGAGCAATTAAAACACACTGCGCCCTCTCCAGACATAATAGACCAATTAAACAGACTTAAGAAGGAACCGAATCTTCTTATTTTGAGCAAGTGCCAGAACCAACTTACAAAGCTTAAAAGTATTAAGTATGTTATGGGTAACAGAGCATCCTTAAAAAGGAACTAGTACAACAAACTCTACAACACAGAATAGGGAAAATACAAACAGTATCCCAGGAACTTAAAATCAACCCAAAAGATATAGCTGACACGTTTGCCCAATTTTACAGTGACCTTTACAACCTGAAGGATAACCATTCTATTACTACCCCTACAGAGGCGGATATACACGCACATTTTTAGATCAATTACAACTACCGGGTATAGCATCCACAGCAATCTCTACTTTAAGTAGCCCAATAACAGCAGAGGAAGTCAGGAATGTGATAAAAAAACATGCCAAAAAATAAAGCTCCTGGCCCAGATGGAAACACGAACAGGTATTATAAAACCGTTGCCATATAACTAACCCCATATCTTACCAGAGCCTTAAATGCAGCGGCAAACACAGGGAAGTTTCCCCAAGAAATGCTGAATTCCTATATCTCGACGATACCTAAACCAGGGAAAGATAACACCAAATGCCCAAATTAGCGCCTGATATCCTTATTAAATGGAGACCTAAAAAATATATGCATCTATACTAGCAAATTGAATTCAGACAGTACTGCCACAAGTAATAAACAATGACCAAACAGGGTTTGTAAAAGGTCGCCAATTACATGATAAAACTAGAAGGCTAATCACTTTGATACAACAATTGCACAAAGATAACACACTATCCATTGTGTTAGCATTGGATGCTGAAAAGGCGTTTGATCGGGTGAACTGGTTATATCTTAAGCTGGTCCTACAATCATTCTGATTTCCTACATCACTAATAACTGCTATTATGGCCCTATACTCTGACCCGACAGCTCAAGTAAACGTGAATGGCTTCCTGTCAAACCCTTTTTCCTTATCGAACAGGACCAGGCAGGGGTGCCCCATCTCGCCTCTTATCTATATTTTGAGTATTGAACCATTAGCTTATGCTATACGGAACTCACAGAAGATCAGAGGCATAACAATAGGACCACAAGAACATAAAATACTGTTGTTTGCTGATGGTATTGCACTGACAATAACTAACCCTGAAGTTGCTTTACAGGAAATATTTGAATTGATTGGACACTTTGGCACCTTGTCATACTACAAATTTAACCTTACCAAAACGCAGGCAAAGCCAATTCATTTACCAACATGAGACATTAATATGCTCAAACAGAAATATGACCTGGATTGGCAGCCCGCAGTTATTAGCTTCCTGGGGACTAGAATAAAAGCAGATTCTAACAATCTTTACCAACAGAACTATACTGCAATGCGTAAGGATACCCAAACAACCCTACAAACATGGAAAACCCCATATGGGTCTTGGATAGTTAGGATCAATGCTGGGAAAATGCTGATTCTACCATAAATTCCATACAAATTTAGGGCTCTACATATCCCATTATATAACTCCTTCTTCCAGCAAATCCAAAGATCACTGCTAGCTTTCATTTGGAACAAAAAACTGAGACAAGAAATTATGCAAGCACCTAAACAAAAAGCTGGACTGGCGTGCCCAAACCTACAGTTGTACTATAAAGCTACTATTCTAGATCAAATGGCAGACTGGCACCTGTCCACAGGAGTTAAAA
Source organism: Xenopus laevis (assembly GCF_017654675.1). NCBI lineage: Eukaryota > Metazoa > Chordata > Amphibia > Anura > Pipidae > Xenopus > Xenopus laevis. The sequence continues at coordinate 64,564,904 of NC_054379.1, read as the reverse complement.
AATGGGTAGACAAGAGAATTGGATATACAAGACGCACTTCAGACACACTGGAAAATCACATATATGGACTATGGGGAAGCACCATGGAAATCGCAAACTATGGGGGTCTCCAAAATAGGTGGATCCTTATGATCAGGGAGGATTGAAAACCTTCTCCAACTTGCAAACAAAACTATCAGTCGACCAATTCTACACTATTTCCAAATGAACAAATGGATAGAAGCACATCAACTAACCAGATATGAACTTAAGTGCTGGGCACCCACAAGGAAGAACAAAGGCACTATGATTATCTATAATTTACTGCCGATAAAAAATACAGTGAAAAACCCAGTAGCATTGGAATGATGACAAGAAGTCTTACAGACCCCTCCAACCATGGACTTATGGCATCGCCTTTCTATGCAAACCTCTAAGTTCTCCAGAGCGCTAAACCACCATGAACTAACCATTAAACTCATGTACAGATGGTATATGACCCTGGAAAAGATACATAAAGCTTTTCCTAATTCACTGAACCTATTTTGGAGGTGTCAGCAGGTGGTATATATGATGAGCCTGCCCAGTTGCAAAAAAATACTGGGAAGGTATCAACCGACTTATAGGTGAAGTCACGGGCAGACACATAACACTCCAACCTGCGTTGGCATTACTAGGCCTGGATATACCTCAAGGAGACACAAGCTCCAAAAGAACAATCATGCAATTACTCTTGATTGGTAGGAGCCTATTAGCAAAGAACTGGAAAAAAAAGTACACTTCTGACACTAAGGGAAATAACAAAGGAAGTAGAACGTCTCCAATTATATGAACGAACATTCACTCCATCAGCTCAGGTCATAAGAACAGTACGAGAAAGAAAAGATGCAACATATGCACAAGGAACGTCAGTAATAAAATCTGCACTAAATGCATAAATTAATGTAGAAGTCACCTTATTAAAGAGCATTGCCAGTACTCCTCTTTCCTCTCCATCTTCCTCTCTCCTCCTTCCCCCTTCCCTCCTTCTATCTTTCCCCCACTATGTTCCTGTAACAAATGTAAAACTGCAAAAAATAAAAAAATTATACAATTTTATCCTATTGCAGGCACAGGGGCGATCCACGGGCTGCCGCCGCCCCCTCTCCTGCTCCGCACTTTTAGTATGAGAGCGGGTCAAAGGGGGCTGCATTGGTAGCACAGCGGGTGCGTACTGCACTTTCTGCAGTAGCAGAGCCGAATGTGCGGTTTAAAAGCCGGACATTCGGCTCTTAAAGTTACAGGAGGCAGCTTTTTGCCGCCCCTTGTAACTGGCCATTCACTGCCGTCTGAGCAGTAACGGATGTACTGACGGAAGTGTAGGTGCCCTTTGAAGAGGAGAAGGGACTCCTCAATATAGATGTTTTGGGAGGGTGTATACATTGCAGTGCAGCACTCAGACAGGCTGTCTATTAGGGAGCTCAATTTATGCAGCCTGTCATGGTAAGGATCATTAGTGGGTACAGCCGTAGAATTGCCATTGAAATTCAGAAACCGGAGCAGTAGCTGATACCGGTTTCTAGGCATTGTGGCAGATAACATTGAAATGGATAGCACTGTAGTGTTATCCCAGTAGGACTCTAGGGAATTTGCTTTTCTGAAACTCATAGCTAAAGTTAGTCCCGCAAACCTCTTCATTTCAGCAATATCAGTGGGATGCCATGCCTGAGCTCAAGCATATCTAGGGAAGGGATTTTGGGTAAGATATTGCTCGCATACACATTTGTATTTTGAACCATATCCTATAGGATGGTCTATGTAAAAAAAAAATAAAAAAAACGTATTGGCTCAAAATTACTGGTGTCCACCTTAAAGGAACAGTAACACCAAAAAAATAAAGTGTTTTAAAGTAATGAAAATATCATGTAGTGTTGCCCTGCACTGGAAAAACTGATGTGTTTGCTTCAGAAACACTACTACATATAAACAAGCTGCTGAGAAGCAATGGGGGAATTGAAAAAAGGCTATATGGCAAAGGATAAATAGTGGATAACAGATAACACCATTATGTTCTATTTAGCTTTTCTGCTAGCTGCTATCTGAATAACTGCCCCCATTGCTACACAACAGCTTATTTATATAATCAATAGTAGTGTTTCTTAAGCAAAGACAGCAGTTTTACTAGTGCAGGGCAACACTGCATTATATTTTTATTACTTTAAAACAATTTAATTTTGATGTTACTGGTCCTTTAACACCAGAGACTGCAGTAAATGGTGGGATTTCAGTGGGAAAATTACCAGGAGGCCCCCACATGCAGGCTTTCCTCCAGTTGCAGCATCAGCCCTATTGTCCTCTTCCTGATCCTTAACCTCCTCTTCTACATCCTGCTCAAACTCCATGGGCTCCTCAAGGGCAGTAACCATTCTACTACTACCACCTGATTATCAGTAGAAGAGTCACTTTCTGATTCAGGGGGCACAAACTCAGAATCGGACTCACTGAACTCCTCTGAGCTAGAGGCCATGCATAGGGCAGCAGCCTCTTCAACAGAATATGTTGCCAACAAAATAAAGAGAACTAAAAAGCTCACAAATCAGTGACAAAAAGAAAATCAATCAATCAGTTATTTCACAGCCAGAAAATCTGACAGCTGTATCACACTATGCAAAGAGGGATTGTCAGACTACTACAACTACTACACAAGGCAGAAAAAAGAACAAAGAAAAAAAAAAGACAAAGAAAAAGCTATTAGCCCAACCCCCTGAACTTTCAAACTCCCAGCAGAGAAGAAGGGGCAGCACTGGGGGCAGGATTTTATATACCCCAGGGGCAGGCATGTGTCAGCTGATGTTGGCGCTGCTTGGAGTCATGTGGGGTTTGATCAGTGGGGCCAGCAGGTGATCCAGGCTCCGGCGCTCATTGCCTGAGGAGTTGCCCAGTGATCTACGGCTCTTCCCAGCAATCTAAAGCCGCAGATCGAAGAAAAAATCCTAATATACTGTATGTTGTGTTACTGCTTCTGATTGCAGTAACTCTGCATAGATAACTACAGGAAACCTGAAAGTGCCAGATTCAATTCAGTGAGAAAAGGTTTTTCATGTGTAAAGTCATGAACATGATTCAATTTGAGATGCAATTCAATTTAGAAAAACTCAAGATTTATCACGTGAAAACTCTATTGAAGTCTATGGATAAAACTGGAACTAAATTTAGAGGAAAGTTTTTTTTCTTGTCCATGACTTTTCAAGTGATAAACCATGAGATAACCTTTTCACACTGAATTGAATCTGGCCAAAACAGTGAACAGTGAATACTTTGCCATTAAAGGGGAATGTGTCAGCTTTTTATATAAGAAGTAATATACCTATTTACCCTTAAAAATGGGACTTTAATTTATTATGAGAAGAAAGCGTTTCCTTTCTGGACTACCTTCATACACGTCTGTGCTAAAACATATCTTTCATATACCATAAAAGGAAAATATACCCCTAAATATTGCAAGTCCCCCTAAAAATATATCATATAAAACAGCCCATATAAAACACTATTTCATATCAGTAAATTATTTTTTATGAAAAATTTACTTTTTTTAGTAGTATGTGCCATTGGAAAATCCCATATTAGAGAACTGCAATTTTAAGTACTACCGTCTGCCGTCTAGCCTCTTTGAAGCTCTGTGCTTACATACAAACCAAGGGCATGCATACAGTATATGCTGAGTTGAATGACCCAATGAATGGACAGCACTGTGTATTTAACTCCCACATGTCTTTCTGTTTCAGTTAGAATCTGCATTATTTCCTGCCTCAGTGAGCGAACACAGAACATCACAAAATGTCTCAAGGTAAAAGGTCAATATCTACAGTAAATATATTAGACCAGTGCTGTCCAATTCTTTCCTGTAGTGGGCCATTTAGTTGACATTGCACATGTTCTTATTCCAGATTATATAATACAATGATGGTGTTTTACACAGCAAAAACAATGTGTATTCTTTTCTCCTTTATTTAGAATTTTAATTGTATACAATGGCAATTTTGGAAGAAGAACCATCTCCTGCCAAGCTATACCCCTAAATGTAGCTGCTTTTCTGAAAAGCAGAATCATGATGGTCATTATACAGGATGGGATCTGTTATCCATAAACCCGTTATCTAGAAAGCTCCAAATTACAGAAAGTCTCTCTTCCATAGACTCCATTTTATCCATACACTCCTAAACTAAGATATCATTAATCCTTATTGGAAGCAAAACCAGCCTATTTGGGGTCATTTTATATGATTTTCTAGTAGACTTTAAGGAATAGTAACATCAAAAAATAAAAGTGTTTAAAGTAATAAAAATATAATACAGTGTTGCCCTGCCCTGCACTGGTAAAACTGCTGTGTTTGCTTCAGATATAAAATAAGCTGCTGTGTAGTAGTGATGGGCGAATTTGCGGCGTTTCACTTCGCCGAAAAATTCGCGAATTTCGCGCGAAATTCGCGAAACGGCGAAAAATTCGCGAAACGGCGCCGGCGTCTCGTTTTTGACGCCAGCGCCCGTTTTTGACGCCGGCGCCCGTTTTTCCGCCGCCGGCGCCCGTTTTTGAAAAAAAATTTTTTGACGCCGGCGAATTTTTCGGCGAATTTTCGCGGCCGTTTCGCGAATTTATTCGCCTGCCGCGAATCGCGCAAATTCGCCGCGAATTCGCGCCTGGCGAATAAATTCGCCCATCACTACTGTGTAGCAATGGGGGCAGGAACTCAAAGGAGAAAAGTCTCAAGTTACACAACAGATAGTGGATAAGTTATCTGTTTTGCATCCACTATTTAACCTGTGCCATATAGCCTTTTTTCAATTCTCTCAATTGCTACACAGCAGCTTGTTTATATGAACTATAGTAGTGTTTCTGAAGCAAAAAGATATTTTTTACCAGTGCAGGGCAACACTACACAATATTTTCATTACTTTAAAGCACTTTCATTTTTTGGTGTTACAGTTCCTTTAAGGTATGAAGATCCAAATGGAAAGCTCTGTTATCCGGAAAACCCCAGATCCGAGAATTCTGGATAACAGGTCCCATACCTGTACTGCAACATGCTCACCCAAGGCTAGAAGCAACATCTGAATAGAAAAGGGATACAGCTTAAGCCTTGTATTCAGATCTGGGGCAAGAAAGTTAAAGTCAGGTGCAACATTTTTTTGTAAAAGTAAATGTTTTAGCAGTTATTGGCAAAACATGCTTTTTAGTAAAAGCAATAATAATAATAACAATAATTGTGAAATTGCATCTGAATTACGCCACAGTGCAAACACACTTGCATCTGTTTTTAATACATTGGATGCAACTGCAATAGGCGGATCTCCTCCTGCCAATTGCAATCATGCAGGGAAACACATGGTGATTGCATCTAAAATGTAAATAACCTCTATAGTCTCTAAGAAGCAACTACTTGATATGAGAGATGTGTTTATACTTATATTATTATTAATATTATATGCTGAATGACATAGAACTCTCAACCAATTAAAGAGTCAAGTGAAAAGGGCTGAGCTATGAACATATAAACATAATTAATAGCTGAATAATTTCTGATTTTAAAGCAACTGTTTTCAATCTAGCACTATTTTTATTGCAGATGGAACAATTAATGTGTGCAAATGACCAATGCATTCCCTTAGAATGTAAACTAGATAGTCCCTACTGCAGTAAGAGTCTCTACTTTTTTAGTTTTAACTGGTGTACAGCATTTATCAGTAAACCTTCCTTAGACCCCAGAATAACACTAAGGGCTGAACTCCACAGCTCGCCAAGGAGCGATCCATCGCCATTCAATGGCACACATGTGACGTGTCGGAAGTCTAGAAGATAAAGGAAGTGAATGAGAAATCACAGGTAAGAACTACATATAGCCGACTGTTGAATGAAGACACATCCGACAGTCGGATATATGTAGTTTTTACCTGCGATTTCTCATTCACTTCCTTTATCATCTGGACATCCGACATGTTGCATGCGTGTCATCGCATGGCAACGAATCACTCCTTTGTGCGCCGTGGAGTTCAGCCCCAAGACTAGTGAACTAATAATCATAAATTATTTTTTAAATGAAGCATGCTTCATTGCCCATATACATCAATTATTGGTTTATAATATATATATATTATATATATATATATATATATATATATATATATATATTGTACTCACACAGGAGCGTGTAGGCGACAAACGCAGGAAAAATGCAGCATGTTGCGTCTCAACCTGTGTTCGGCGCCTACACGCGACTGTGTGAGTACAGCCCCATTGGAAAAAATGTAATGCGGCTATTCCCCTGCGGCTGAACGCAGAAAAACGGAACGCAGGGGAGCGCAGGTAAAAACGCTCATCTGTAAGAGCCCTAAAAATAATGGGAGTATAAAAGGCAATTGAATTGAGCTGATATAGTCTACAGGCAGCCATGTGCAGGGAAATTCCAGAAAAAATGTTGCTGTAACCCCCATATTAGTTAATTCAGGATCTCTGTTTCTTGAGTTGTATAAAATACCAATATAACAATATACAAGCATAAATGTAAAATAACAGGAGTGCTCCTAACATAATATCTTATTTCATCATAAGAGATAAGAGACATCAGAGATAAGTCTATAAATGTGCCATATGTCCGGGTCTGTAATGATACTTTCCAAGAAGAAGCTGCCTGTAGCAGATTGAGGTGACCAGTTGGGTCTGATTAGCCTCGGGTGATCGGTCTCTCAGAAGCTCTGACTGAGAGAAACAAAGAGAGAGGTCTGGCAACCAAAGATATAGAAGTCTAGGTATATGTACACACACAGTTACCTTTGATTCGAGTTTTTTCGACTAAAACAACAATTCAGCAGGTTTTAGGTGGCGAATAGTCGAGTTTGAGTTCTGAAAGGGCCAGTGTATGAAAATCTTGAAAATCAAATTCTAATTTTTAAAAATACTCGAAACAAATTTTAACAATTCCCTAGTCAAATTTGACAGTTTTGGCCATAAAAAAACTAGAAAATTTGGTTACTGGTTATATTGAGGAATATTGTCCTGGAAAATAGTATTTGTTCTTGGATAGAGAACTACAAAGAGTGGTGGCAAATGGAACATTTTCTAACTGGAATAGTGTTGTTAGTTGAGTACCGCAGGAGTCTGTCCATGGTCCTTTGCCTTTTAATTTGTATATTAATGATCTGGAGGTTGACATTGAAAGTATGGTTGCTGCCTCACCCCTTTAAAACCAAAGACATATGGAATCCACAGCCTGCATGGCTAATTAACAATTCATTTAGATGCATGCTGCATGGCTACACAGAATTCACTTCAGTCTGCAGCATGCATCTAAATGAATTGCTAATTAGCCATGCAGGCTGTGGATTCCATATGTGTTCCGTTTTAATGGGGTAGGGTGGCAACCCAAATTGAAAGTACTATTTCTATTTTTGTTGATGATACTAAATTGTGAACATTGTAAAAGTTCCATGCAGGATGCTGCCACATTGCAGAGTGATTTGGCTAAATTAGAAAAATGGAAAATGAGGTTCAATGTTGATAAATGCAAGGTTATGCACTTTGGTAGAAATAATTTAAATGTGGGTTTTACACTAAATGGCGGTGTGTTAAGAGTGTCCTTAAATGAAAAGGATCTGGGAATTTGTACAGATAATAAATTGTCTAATTCCAGGCAGTGTCATTCTGTGGCTACTAAAGCAAATAAAATACTGTCTTGTATGAAAAAAGTAATTAATTCAACAAATGAAAACATAATTTTGTCTCTTTGTGGGTCCCTGGTAAGGCCTCACCTTGAGTATGCAGTGCAGTTTTGGGCTCCAGTTCTTAAAGGGCACCAATCATAATTAAAATAATTTACTAAGTAAAGTTCCATGTGAAAGTTCAAGAAATCTGATTTTTAAAAAAGTTAGAATTGTGAATTCAAAGTGAGTGTGGGAGCTGCAAACGAGTGTTGCATGTGATATAAGTGTACGTGGAAAGATCACCGGCACACAGGAGTTTGTTCAGCAGGGCAAGCCCTTGCAATTTTAATAATGCAGTGCATTATTAAAATTGCAAGGGCTTGCCCTGCTGAACAAACTTCTGTGTGCCGGTGATCTTTCCACGTACCTTGACTGGGTGGTTGCCGATTCCCCTACCGCCGAGCACCAGGAAGCTCTGCTCAGGTTTGTGAGGTGTGCGGTTTCTCCAAATTGGCTGTGATCTAAGTGTTGCATGTGAATTAAGAGTTAAACAGCGTTAAAAACCTTAAGGCGTTGGTGTTTGCTGTGCATGCTGGGAGTGCTGGGTGCAAGAAGGGAGTAAGTGCAAATAACTGACTGCTGTGTGTTCTGAGAGTTATCTGATTTAGGGCTCTTACACACGGCCGTTCCGACCTGCGCTCCCCTGCGTTCCGTTTTTTGGCGTTCAGCCACAGGGGAGCGCAGGAATAGACGCAAGTCATTATTTGAAATGGGCCTGTACTCACTAAGGCGCGTGTAGGCGCCGAACGCAGGAAAAATGCAGCATGTTGCGTCTGAACCTGCGTTCGGCGCCTACACGCGCCTGAGTGAGTACAGGCCCATTTCAAATAATGACTTGCGTCTATTCCTGCACTCCCCTGCGGCTGAACGCCAAAAAACGGAGCGCAGGTCTGAACTGCAGACTCTTAAGGGGGAACTTGCAGCACTGAGGGCAGTGGCAAATGAGGGGGAGGGGCTAGTGGAGTGGGAGGAGGAGAAGGAGCAGTGGAGGCAAATGAGGGATGAAGGTTTGTGACAATCAGGAGGGGAAGTAGGGGACAGAAGGGTAGGGGGGCTGGTCCACAGCTTGTCCAAAACAATAAATTCACCATTTTGAATGAAGATGCTGGGGAGGAAAGCTCTGAACTGGTGTGTATGGAGCAGACTGACTCTCAGAGCACCCAGGGAGGCAGTGGCTCTAATACTGGTGGGGGGGAGGGGAGTGCAAGAAAGGAAAAGCAGTTTTTAGTTATAGTTACATAGTTAAATTGGGTTGAGAAAAGACAAAGTCCATCAAGTTCAACCCCTCCAAATGAAAACCCAGCATCCATACTTACACCCCTCCCTACTTTTAATTAAATTCTATATACCCATACCTATACTAACTATAGAGCTTAGTATCACAATAGCCTTTTATATTATGTCTGTCCAAAGAATCATCCAAGCCATTCTTAAAGGCATTAACTGAATGAGCCATCACAACATCACCCGGCAGTGCATTCCACAACCTCACTGTCCTGACTTTGAAGAACCCCCTACGTGGCCTCTGGTACGGTGATCCACTTTATGGGTAAAAAGGTCCCCTGCCATTTGTCTATAATGTCCTCTAATGTACTTGTAAAGTGTAATCATGTCCCCTCCCAAGCGCCTTTTTTCCAGAGAAAACAACCCCAACCTTGACAGTCTACCCTCATAATTTAAGTCTTCCATCCCTCTAACCAATTTAGTTGCATGTCTCTGCACTCTCTCCAGCTCATTTATATCCCTCTTAAGGACTGGAGTCCAAAACTGAACTGCATACTCCAGATGAGGCCTTACCAGGGGACCTATAAAGAGGCATAATTATGTTTTCATCCCTTGAGTTAATGCCCTTTTTTATGCAAGATAGAACTTTATTTGCTTTAGTAGCCACAGAACGACACTGCCCAGAATTAGACAACGTGTTATCTACAAAGACCCCTAGATCCTTCTCATTTAAGGAAACTCCCAACACACTGCCATTTAGTGTATAACTTGCATTTATATTATTTTCGCCAAAGTGCATAACCTTGCATTTATCAACATTGAACCTCATTTTCCAGTTTGCTGCCCAGTTTTCCAGTTTAGACAAATCACTCTGCAAAGTGGCAGCATCCTGCATGGAACCTATAGTTCTGCACAATTTAGTATCATCTGCAAAAATAGAAACAGTACTTTCAATGCCCACCTCCAGGTCATTAATAAACAAGTTGAAAAGCAAGGGACCTAGTACAGAGCCCTGCTCCACTAACAACTTTTCTTTTAGCCAGTTCTCTATCCAGGTACAAATACTATGTTCCAAGCCAACATTCCTTAATTTAACCAGTAACCTTTTGTGTGGCACTGTATCAAATGCTTTAGCAAAGTCTAAGTAAATCACATCCACTGCCATCCCAGAATCGAGGTCTCTACTTACATTCTCATAAAAAGAAATTAAGTTAGTCTGGCAAGATCTATTACGCATAAAACCATGCTGGCACAAACTCATAGTATTATGATTTGCTATGAAGTCCAGTATCTTATCCTTTATTAACCCTTCGAAAAGCTTTCCTACCACTGATGTCAGACTAACTGGCCTATAGTTTTGAGGCTGAGAACGGGATCCTTTTTTAAATAGAGGCACCACATTAGCAATTCGCCAGTCTCTCGGCACTATGCCAGATTTCAATGAATCCTGAAAAATTAAGTAAAGAGGTTTGGCAATCACAGAGCTAAGCTCGCTAATTACCCTGGGATGAATACCGTCTGGCCCTGGACCTTTGTTAATCTTAACATGTTCTAGTCTCTTTTGAATTTCTTCATGTGTGAACCATGCATCATTAGTTGTATTACTAGAATTGGGACTGTTAAGAAGGAAACCTTCACTTACTGGTTCCTCATTTGTGTAGACAGATGAAAAATATGAGTTCAGAATCTGCGCTTTTATTTTGTTTTCATCAACCAGCTGATAGTAAGGGTCTGATAGTAAGGGTCCCACCCCTTCCTGCTTCATTTTTTTACTATTAACATATTTAAAAATAATTTTGGATTTTTTTTTGTGCTTGCTGCAATATCCTTTTCTATAGCAATTTTAGCTTGCCTTATAGCTTCTTTGCATGATTTATTGGCCTCCTTGTACCTTATAAATGTTTCGGCTGTACCAGCTAACTTGAAAGCCTTAAAAGCATGTCTTTTCTTACCCACCTTAACACCAACGCTTCTATTGAACCAAAAAGGTTTTGCTTTGCAACGACGTTCCTTGCTTACAAGTGGAATATACTGACAAGTTTATTTATTAAGCAGCATTTTAAAGACTTCCCATTTTTGTTCTGTGTTTAACCCTGTGAAAAGCATTTCCCACTTAATATGTTGCAGAGTTGACCTTACACTGTCAAAGTTTGCACGTCTGAAATTTAGGGAATTAATTATTAGAAAGGTGGATAGGGTAATCTGCTGTAAGGACCCTTCATGCCAAACAGTCTGCTGCTTGCCTGGTGCTAGGGTTCAGCATGTGGTGGAATGAGTGAACAGATTATTGGGAGGTGCTGGAGAAGACCCAGCAGTCTTGGTACACATAGGTACCAATGACCAAGTTAGAGGAGGTGGTGAAGTCCTCAAGAACAATTTTAAAAAACTAGGTACAAAGTTGAGGGCGAGGACTTCCAAGGTAACTTTCTCAGAGATATTACCTGTGCCACGAGCAATGCTAAAAAGACAGCGGGAGTTTAGGGAGATTAATGCATGGTGAGAGATTGGTGTAGGGAGGAGGGTTTTGAGTTTTTGGAGAACTGGACTGATTTCTCAGTTGGCTACAGGCTCTTTGCTAGGGATGGACTGCACCTCAATGATGGTGCAGCTGTTTTGGGGGAGAAGATGGCTAGATGGTTGGAGAAGATTTTAAACTGGGCGTGGGGGGGAGGGTTCAGTAAAAGATTCAGTGGAAGACAGTTTAGATGAGATAGTGGGCAAAGGAAGGGAAAATGGGTGAGGAGATTTGGTTGGGGGTACTGTTAAGGATAGGGAGGACCTCATTTGTTTAATATGGTACCAGTATTAAATGTATGTTTGCAAATGCAAGAAGTCTGACTGGTAAAATGGGAAAGCTGGAGGTGCTGGTGCTGTAGGGAAAAGATGATGTTGGTGTTGGCGAAATATGGCTGAATGAGTCGCATGACTGGGCAGTTAATATCAGCGGCTATACTTTGTTTCGGAGGGACAGAGGCAATAAAAAAGGAGGAGGGGTATGTCTGTTTGTTAGGCAGGATTTAAAAGCTTATATAAAGGAGGAGGTTATGTTAGGAAATGAGGGGGCAGAATTCCTATGGGTAGAGTTCTTCGCCAATTGTAAAGAGTCCAGCAAATTAATTGTAGGAGTATGCTATACACCCCCTAATGTAATCGAGGAAGAGGAGGCGAAGCTCCTGATGCAAATAGAAAGGGCTGCTAGTTTGGGTAAAGTAATGATAATGGGGGATTTTAATTACCCAGATATTGACTGGAGCAACAGTACTGCCAGATCAGTTAATCGGAAAAAGTTTATAAACTTGTTGCACGACAATTTTATGGCACAAGTTGTTGAGGAGCCAACCAGAAAAAATGCTATTCTGGATCTAGTGATCTCTAATGGCCCAGAATTTATAACAAATGTGCAAGTCATTGAACCCCTGGGTAATAGTTACCATAATGTTAACTGAAGCCCAAATTAGGTGCCCTTATTCTTACAGAAACTACTTTTTATTACAGCTATTGGTTGAGGTCTGACAAAGGTGTGATCTATTGTATTGAATGCCCATGTCAGAAGAAATATATTGGAATGACAACCCAAATGGTGAAGCAGAGGTTACAGCAACATTGTAGCACAATAAGAACTGCAGGGAACTCAATTAAAAATTATAAAACACTATCGACAGTAGCCCATAATTTTTTAAAACATCATAACATGAATCCGGCGTTATTGAAATTTTGGGTGATAGAAAAAAACTTGGGGGTTCGTAAAGGTGATCGTAAAGGTGTTCGTAAAGGTTGATGAGGTGAACTCTGAACCTTTCCCCATGGGTTATTTTTCTCAAATTTTATTATACAATATAATTAATACTATATGTGTGATAGATATTCGATTTTAATATACAATGGATTTTACCATTATATAATAAATATGGTTTTAAAAATATAAATAAATAATTTGATAGGTTTTTAAAAACATTTGGAATATACTAAATTGATAATATCCCCATGAGAGAGGCTCTCACCCATGGCTGCTACTATCATTGGGAATTACATGGGCTTAGGGAGTCCATTACGGTACGCCTGCAAGGGTTGCAACTGTGGGAGGGTACCGATGCGCATCATCGTCCTGGTGGGAGGGACGGGATGATGCAAGATCGGTGTTGAGGAAAGGACACAAACTAAGTTTGGCGCATCCTCTATGACTACGCTCTCACGAGAAGTAAAATCAATGACGTATATTGCAGAAGTCTACTTCTACGCGCACACCGAATGGGCTCCTCATTTCGGCCTTGACAAAGCTCTTTAGCGAAACATACGTTGCATTCCCTGAAATAATTTTTTCTTACAAACTTAATTTATAGATCAACAGTCTGGTTATGATTATAACGGAAGTGGGGTGAAGTGCTGTTGGGTCAAATCCTTTCCTTTTCTTTACAACCTCTTCATTCTTCCTTCCATTCTAAGGGTCAGAGGGTTTGTGGCTTTTTATGGTTACTTAGCCTCAAACATCTAGGGCAATTTAAATACCAAGGCCACAGCCCCGGCTACCCTGTCCTGCCTTATCTTTGTGGTGTACCAGGATCTAGAAAAAATCAGGCAGCTAGTTTACAGGACAACTCCACCATCTATTTTTCCAATTTCTATCAACTATTTTATGGATTGTGACTACAGATTTTTTTAACCCACTCTCAATTATGGTCATTTTTATACTACTTTTAGCCAATGAATTATCTAGATCATACACATTTATTTATTGCACTGCACTTTAATTGATAATCAATTGTGAGCTTTGAAATATTAATTGAAATATCCTAATCTTAGTATAAAATGATTTAATGAATTATACTTAATTAGCTAATTCCTGGATGAATTTGTGAAGTATTACTAATTTATAGATGAATTTAGCTTCATAAAAATTGATTATTCTTATACATTTTTTCACTTCAAGTTATTTAGGATAACTTAGTAGAACAATAACTGCACTAGCACTTTATTTCAATTGCACAGCACTTTATTTATTTTTTCATATAGATACGGTTGAACACTTATTAGTATTTTCTTTTAAACCTGGTAATTATATAACAGTAACTATTGGCAGGGTTTCTTTTTCTATCTAAATTCCTTGCAATGACCATAATGTTATATCATTTAATGTCTGGTACAAAAAACAAATATGTACTGGGGCCACAAAAACCATGAATTTCAGAAAAGCTAATTTTAGTGCCTTGAGGGCTGCCCTTCAGAGCATTGATTGGGGCATTAAGTTTTCAGCTAAAAACACAGAACAGAAATGGTTGTCATTTAAAATATTAAATCATTACTGTTCTTAATTTATTCCCTTTAAGGAGTAAATGTAGAAGCTCTAAGAATCACCCTATGTGGCTTAATATAGAAGTAAAGAAGTTAACAGGAAAGAAGAGAAAGGCATTTAAAAACTACAAGTCTGTTGGGCGCAGTAGCTGCATTTAATGAATCTTAATATTATAATAAATGTTGTAAATCAGTAATCCAGAAGGCAAAAAAAGGAAATGAAGAGTGCAGTGCACTATATTGATAGTAAAAAGACGCAGGTTGAGAGTGTTGCTCCATTAAATAATAGTACCAGTATGGTTGTGACAGATACAGAAAAGGCAAATGTGATCAGTGATTTTCTTCAGTGTATATAATAAAAGGAGTCTGAGTTCCCAGGCTCACTTCATAGCTGCACTGCTCAGCTCAATCTAGTCAGTGGCTGATTCAGGATATGATCCATAAAGCTTTAATAAAAACTAATGTAAACAAGGCTCCAGGGCCTAATGGGTTCTAAGAGAGCTTAGTTCAGTTTTAGACCAGCCCCTATTTCTGATTTTCTCAGATTCACTTTAACCTGGTATGGTACCTATGGATTGGAGAAAAGCTGATGTCATTCCAATATTTAAAAAGAGATCACTATCTCAGCCTGGCAATTATAGGCCTGTACATTTGACATATGTGGTGGGAAAATTATTTGAAAGCTTTTTAAGGGATCAAATTCTAAATTTTGTCCTAGTGAATGACATTATGAAAATCAATCAGCATCACTTTATGAAGAAAAGGTCATGTCAGACTAATTTGATTGCTTTTTATGATGAGGTAAGTAAGATGCTGGACAGTGGGGGGGGGGCGTATATGTGATCTATTTGGATTTTGCCAAAGCGCTTGATACCGTGCCCCACAAATGACTGCTTTCTAAACTAACGTCTGTTGGGTTTAATGAAGTCATTTGCACATGGATAGGAAAC
The DNA here is from genome assembly GCF_017654675.1 of Xenopus laevis. Taxonomy (NCBI): domain Eukaryota; kingdom Metazoa; phylum Chordata; class Amphibia; order Anura; family Pipidae; genus Xenopus; species Xenopus laevis. The sequence goes on along the minus strand of NC_054379.1, from coordinate 64,549,729 downwards.
TAGCTACATGATCGGGTACAGAGGGTGGTTGTTAATGGTACATTCTCTACTCGGTATTGGGTCCACTTTTATTTAACTTGTTTATTAATGACTTAGGGGAGGGTATTGTAAGTAATGTATCAGTGTTTGCAGATGACACAAAACTATTCAGCCCAATTAATTGCATCCAGGATGTGGCATCCTTGCAACAGGATCTTGACAAACTGGCAATCTGGGTAGCTAAATGGCAAATGAGATTCAATGATGTTGATAAATGTAAAGTCATGCACCTGGGATGTAAAAATATCCAAGCCACTTATACCCTTAATGGGACTGCACTAGGCAAATCCATTATGGAAAAGGACCTTGGAGTCCTTGTAGATGATAAACTTGGCTGTAGCAAGCAATGCCAGTCAGCAGCATCAAGGGCAAATAAGGTCTTGAGCTGTATTAAAAGGGGCATTGATTCACGGTAGGAAGCGGTCATTCTTCCACTTTATAGAGCACTGGTAAGGCCCCATCTAGAATACGCTGTACAGTTTTGGTCTCCATCTCTCAAACAGGACATTATTGTATTAGACAAGGTTCAGAGAAAGGCCACTAAGCTGGTAAAAGGTATGGAAAATCTTAGCTATGAAGAAAGACTGGCCAAATTGGGGATGTTCACGCTGGAGAAGAGGCGTTTAAGGGATGATATGATAACTATGTATAAATATATAAGGGGATCATATAATAATCTCTCTAATGCTTTATTTACCAGTAGGTCTTTCCAGCTGACACAAGGTCACCCATTCCGATTTTGGAGTCAGGAAGGAATTTATTCCCCCTCTGAGGCAAATTAGAAAGGCTTCAGATGGGTTTTTTGCCTTCCTCTGGATCAACTGGCAGTTAGGCAGGTAAAAAAAAAAAGTTAAAAGGTTGAACTTGGACGTGTGTCTTTTTTCAACCTAACTTACTATGTTACTATGTATCCTACCTATATCTTCACATCTCTGAAATCTTGCAAATGCTCAGTTGAAATTACTTGGTTGCTTAGCAACCCTTGTAAACTATTTTCAAATCAGCCAAACTCCTGAGTTAGCTGCTGTTGAGTAATGCTGCCACCTGTCTGGAAGTTAGTGTAACATAGTAACATAGTAAGTAAGGTTGAAAAAAGACTTATCCTGCCAGATCGAGAGTCATAGTGGATGGAAAATCACTCTTTTTCACCTCTCCATTGGAATTGAATCACTGGCTGGACTCTAGGCGTTAGAACACTTTGTTGTTGTACCCCAGTGACCAGACACCCAGCATTTCCATTTCTACAGCCCTTGGAATCAGTGCTACGGACATTCTCCTCCTGTAAGACTTAGATGGCATTCCTCAGATTTTCTCTTGGTCCTTTTTGTATCTTCGCTGGAGCCATTTGGATTATCTTCCCTTTTCCCCCTTGACCCCCCCCTTTTTTTTTCTCTTTTCCTCTCCTTTTATTCCCCCTTGTTTTTGGCTGCTTTGTTTTTCCCTTTTTTTGTTTCTTGCATCTGAGTGACAGTTGGGAATAACCGATGACTTGGTTTATCAAAGCCTTTAACTGTGGAATCTGCCTGCCTGATACTTGATCCAACGTTCCTTCTCTAAATGATCTCTTTTGGATGCTGGGTTTGCATGGACTCTCAATTGACTCAAATCCTATTATCTGTTTTGGGTGCTGATATGTGGTAAGAGTTATAGTACTGTGTGCGGGTGTTTGCAAAATGTCTGGAGATAGGGGTAAGGTGCACATGTTGTTAGTTAAATCACAAGCCCTGTACAAGGGCCTAGCAGGTATGCCACCCTCGGTACTGCTAATGTTTTATTTTTTGCTGAAGGGACAAATTCTACCCAAAGTTGGGGGTGGGTGGAAGGGGAGGGGGAAGTTACATGGGGAAGTTCTAAACTATGAAGTTAATTCAGGTGATATGAAACAAGATGAATGTCGACTCAATTTCACATTTGGGATAGTAGGCACTGAAGGTTTTGCTATTATACAATTGTTATATGGGGCTCCTCAAACTGCCCAGCAGCAGGCCTATGACCCTTACTCTGTTTACTGCTTTCACAATGGTATACAATGAGTCTTTCATTACTAAGTTGGAATGTAAGGGGACTCAACGGCCCAATCAAGCGCAGGCTGACCATGGATTATATCAGAAAACGTAATCCAGATTTGGTATTCTTACAGGAGACTCACCTTATGGGCAATAAGGTCAAATCTATTAAGAAACCTTGGATCTGGTGGTGTTATCACTCTGCCTATTCCTCCTACACAGCTGGCACATACACAGTCAGTGTGCTTTAGGCCCTACACTGTTAAAATAGACCCTAGAGGCAGATTTGTCTTCCTTCACTGCCAAATAGCAGCCAAAGAGCTAATTTTAGCTAAACTGTATATTCCCCCTCCGTACTCAGATGAATGCCTCCACCAACTTATTCCATTCATTACTGCTCACCCACACACTCATATTATTTGCGCTAGGGATTTTAATTCTGTTCTCTCTCCACAGCTTGACAGGTTACATAGGCAGCCTCCACTGACAGCTCCAACTCCCACTAATTTGGCCAGTATAACGGAGGCATTAGGTCTAGTAGAGGGCTGGAGACTTCTCCATCCTACAGAGCTTCAATATTCGTGCTTTTCCACCTCACACTTAACCCTATCCCGCATTGATCTCATTTTCCTATCTGGAGGGATCCTGGCTGGACTTAAAGATATAGTACAACTGCCCCGGGGCATTTCAGATGATGCCCCCCTTATGACTACATGGCATACCCTTCAGGATAGTATAAGGAAAAGGTGGGCTTTGAACCCGATTTGGTTGGAGATTATTGACAATGATGAGAGACTTGCTGGTATTATGAAATAATTTTTTGAGGTAAATGTGAACACAGCTGATCCATCTGTAGTTTGGGACACTTTTAAAGCATATATGAGAGGGGTCTTTCATAGTGAAATTACAGCAGTTAAACGCACCTCAAAATTAGAGGAGATCACATTAGCTAATAAAGTTGCGGATTGTGAAACTGCAGTAGTTAATAATCCTATCCCACAGCACTACAAAAACCTCCAATCTGACCAATCAGTCTACTCTACTTATCTTTCAACTAAGGCTAAACATAAATTACTGTTTACTAAGGCTTCCTTTTTTGAGCATGGGGAGAGGGTACCTACCTACCATAAGCTTCTCGCATATGTCCACAATCTGGGGGAAAGCCTCTCAAATAGCTATGATTGACAAATTTCTTCCCCAGACACCACTATAGGAAAATATTTGGTTTCCGGGCATTGCTAGGCTGAGCAAGAATCCTCTATGGGCAAGATGTGGGATACATACCATTTTCACCTACCTCTGCACCAGTGGTTACGGTACGCTGAACTACAGCAGAGCCTGAACTATCAGAACAGGCAGCAACCAATACAGTTAGCTCGTTACAGCATGATTGGCTCATCACAAGGAAGTGGAAGGATGCCCTACCTCCTTCCCCTGCACACTGGAGGCAGGAGGTTAAAACACTATGCAACCTAGATACCTTGATATATAAAAAGAGAGGTAGCACTAAGAAATTTGATAAAATTTGGGATAAGTGGCTGGATTGGGTACAAGACTAGCGAAACTCTGTTAATTCTGTGTAATGTTGTACACTGCTACGCTATGTTGTACCCTATATACTCGAGTATAAGCCGACCCGAGTATAAGCCAGGGTACCTAATTTTACCTACGAAAACTGGGAAAACTTATTGACTCTAGTATAAGCCTAGACACAACTACAGCCCTGTCTCCCAGCAACATTCTGCCAAAGCGACCCCCCAATGATCAACCGGACTTCTTTGCAAAGTTGATGGTGACAGAGAATTGCCAAACGGATTACTCTGTGCATTGTCCCACTGTCCCACTAGCATGTGCAGAGGGTGCTGTGTGATATTGCCATCACTGTTAATCCTTCATATAACCAACAGAGGGCGCTGTGTGATATTGCAGTCACTGTTATTCTTTAATATAACCAACAGAGGGCACTGTGTGATATTGCAGTCACTGTTATTCTTTCATATAACCAACAGAGGGCGCTGTGTGATATTGCAGTCACTGTTATTCTTTCATATAACCAACAGAGGGCGCACTGTTATTCTTTCATATAACCAACAGAGGGTGCTGTGTGATATTGCTGTCACTGTTATTCTTTAATATAACCAACAAATCACTGTGTGATATTGCAGTCACTGTTATTCTGATATTGCTGTCACTGTTATTCTTTAATATAACCAACAAATCACTGTGTGATATTGCAGTCACTGTTATTCTTTCATATAACCAACAGATGGCGCTGTGTGATTTTGCAGTCACTGTTATTCTTTCATATAACCAACAGAGGGCGCTGTGTGATATTGCAGTCACTGTTATTCTTTCATATAACCAACAGAGGGCGCACTGTTATTCTTTCATATAACCAACAGATGGTGCTGTGTGCTATTGCAGTCACTGTTATTCTTTCATATAACCAACAGAGGGCGCACTGGTTTTCTTTCATATAACCAACAGAGGGCATTGTGGGATATTGCAGTCTCTCCCCAAGTGAACTGTTGGTATAGGAATGATTAAAAGTGACTGCAATCTCAGCTACTGCCCGCTGACCCGAGTATTAGCCGAGGTAGACTTTTTCAGCACATTTTGGATGCTGAAAAACTCGGCTTATGCTCAAGTATATATGGTAACTACTGAGATACGTTTGAAGTGGAGAATTGCTTATACTACAGATTGTGCCTTATCTACAAGGACTCCAAGGTCCTTTTCTATAATGGATTTGCCTAGTGCAGTCCCATTAAGGGTATAAGTGGCTTGGATATTTTTACATCCCAGATGCATGACTTTACATTTATCAACATTGAATCTCATTTGCCACTTAGCTGCCCAGATTGCCAGTTTGTCAATATCATGTTGCAAGATGCCACATCCTGGATGGAATTAATTGGGCTGGATAGTTTTGTGTCCTCTGCAAACACTGATCTATTACTTACAATACCGACCCCTAAGTCATTAATGAACAAGTTAAATAAAAGTGGACCCAATACCGAGCCCTGAGGGACCCCACTAAGAACCTTAATCCAAGTAAAGAATGTACCATTAACAACCACCCTCTGTACCCGATCCTGTAGCCAGTTTCCTACCCATGTGCAAAGGATTTCATTAAGCCCAACAGACTTTAGTTTAGAAAGAAGTTGTTTGTGGGGCACAGTATCAATTGCTTTTGATACTGTGCTTTCCATTTGCATAATGACATCACCAGCAGGGGACAAGAAAGGGAAATCTCATCAAACTTATAGTGGATGAGTTTACTAAAACTAGGCATTCTGGGTAGAATACTCAGGGCAGTGCTACAATCTGAGCATACTCGTGAACTTTGCATGTTACTGTTATAGTCACTCAGTGAAAGAACCCATTTGAAAAAGTAAGGGATTTTTTAAAACCTGCAGTTTTTTTCAAAAAACTATATATGTATTTTGATTAAACAATCTGGTCAGATTGTTAATATGTGTTTGATTTTGGCTGTGATAGGTGCCCTTTAAGATGGATAGAAATGAGCTGGAGAGGGTGCAGAGACGAGCAACTAAACTGGTTAGGAGAAGGAAAGTCATCCTGCACTTGGGGGTGCCAAAATTTAGGCACCCCAAGTGATTGTATTGACTTGCCTGAAACCCCAGGCCGGTGCGCCTATCAGCAATTTCCTATAAGAAAGTGGAAGACGGAAGAGAAGTGATCCATGGTGCTCACTGGAATAACCCTTCTGATAGGAGCACCGGGGTTTCAGGTAAGTCAATACAATCACTTGGGGGTTCCTAATATTTGGCACCCCCAAGTGCAGGATGACTTTCATAACTGATACTATGGAAGGTCTCCGTTATGAAGAAAGCCTGGCTAATTGGGATTGTTTACACTGCAGAAGAGGATCTTAAAGGAACAGTAACACCAAAAAATGTAAGTGTTTTAATGGAATGACAATACAATGTACTGGTGCCCTGCCCTGATAAAATGGTTGTGTTTGCTTCAGTAAGACTACTATAGTTTATATAAATAAGCTGCTGTGTAGCCATGGAAGTAACCATTCAAGCACAGGATACACAGTAGATAATAGATACATTCTGAAGTATTCCATTGTATACTGCAGAGCTTATCTGCTGTGTATCCTGTACCGTTTCTCCTTTTTCAGCTTTGAATGGCTGCCCCCATGGCTACACAACTGCTTGTTTTTATAAACAATTGTATATTGTCTGAAGAAAATACAGCACATTATATTCTTATTACTTCAAAACACTTACATTTTATTGTGTTACTGTTACTGAAATGATGGCTATGTATAAATATTTAAGAAGATCATTTGACAATCTCTCTAATGCTTTATTTACTAGTAGGTCCTTCCAGCAGATATGTGGGCATCTATTCTCATTAGAATAAAGAGGTTCCAGTGACCAGCTTAGTTTCTCTGAATGAACTCCGAGAGAGCGCAGATGGTGGACAGAGATGAATGCCAAACAAAGTAAACAAAGAAGCTGATCTGAAAGTAGAGGACAGCGCCACTTGCGGTTTACAAATATACAGAATCTACAGTTTAGTAGTTATTAGTTTAAAAATGTTGCTTTGGCTAATATTTTGGTAAATGTTGCATAACTGTATCTTTGAAGAACCCAAAATGAAAATCTTCTCCTTGTGATAGTTGACTTAGAAGAATACTCTTAACCAAAGAGTGCAGAAATAAGATATTCTGATTGTTCATGTTATTATATATGATATTCTGATTGTTCATGTTATTATATATATATATATATATATATATATATATATATATATATATATATATATATATATATATATATATATATATATATATAGGGAAATTCTGCAGTAATCATTTAATCACACAGTAATGGCCACACTGCACTTATGCACATGTTTAGCCATTTCATTTCTTAACCAAAGAGTGCAGAAATAAGATATTCTGATTGTTCATGTTATTATATATGATATTCTGATTGTTCATGTTATTATATATATATATATATATATATATATATATATATATATATATATATATATATATATATATATATATATATATATATATATATATATATATATATATAGGGAAATTCTGCAGTAATCATTTAATCACACAGTAATGGCCACACTGCACTTATGCACATGTTTAGCCATTTCATACAAACAGAAATGTGTTCTATCTACTAATGAGCCATAAAATACCAAAATATTCTGCATTAATGTACAATGTGTAAATATCAATACAATAAAACATACAAAACAACCAATAACCAATACTAGAGGTAGAGGGTCCTGCCTTAAAGAGCTTACAAAAGCCACTCCTTGCATTGCTGTAAAGTTGTCCTTGATGTTGCTCCCTTCATCCTGCCTCTTGTTATAAATGTTGTATCACTGCATCCACTGATGCAGGCAAACCCTGGAACCCTGGAACTAGCTCTAGAGTTCCCACAGCAGCCCAAGTCAAGCGACAACACAGCAGACTTGTGGCTAAAGAATCAAGCCCGTTATTTAGATGCATCCATTTTGGTGCACTTTGCACACTGCACTTGCGGTATGTAAATGGTGCTTAACCTTTTAAATGCCAGAGAGCATAGAATCTACATTCTGTGGCTAAGGTTGCTGAAATGCCACAGAACATAGATTTTACATTAAAGCCATGCCCTCACTTCCTGCTTGTTCCCCCACCCCTAGGCAACAAGCAGAGCGGGGGAATGAGGGGACCCTGGGGCGTGATCGCCCAGGAACCCAATAGGCGCAGCGGACATGTGTGTCTGCTGCTTCCTGCATTGCAGCCTACTTCTTCTTCCTCCCTCCCTGCACTACCCTTGACCTGGATCTGCGTGGGACAATTTCCTCCAGTTCTTCCAGTCCAGTTCTACGATTTTCAACATGGATCTCCTGCCTGCAACCCCCCAGGTTAGTGTAGCACACACAAAATGCACTTACACACACTTTTTTATGCTAATACAGGTATGGGACCTGTTATCCAGAATGCTCGGGACCTGGGGTTTTCCGGATAACGTATCTTTCCGTAATTTGGATACCTTAAGTCTACTAGAAAATTATGTAAACATTATATAAACCCAATAGTCTGGTTTTGCTTCCAATAAGGATTCATTATATCTTAGTTTGGATCAAGTACAAGGTACTGTTTTATTATTACAGAGAAAAAGGAAATCATTTTTAAAAATTTGGATTATTTGATTATAATGGAGTCTATGGGAGATGTTCATTCCGTAATTTGGAACTTTCCGTAATTTGGAACTTTCTGGATAATGGATTTCCAGATAACGGATCCCATACCTGTACACACTTATATTTACACTTCACAATCACATACATTTTTGGGGGATCAGGGGGGGTTTCACACATTCACACACATTCACTTACACATACTTGCACAAACACACACATGAACATAACACACATTTTGCCAATGTGTAAACACACACACATATACACAATTATACAATTTTGTAGCTTTTTTTTCTAACTGCATCATGTGTTGTTTTGCCTGAAAAAAAAAGTTTTATTGCAATTGTGAATGGCGTATTCGCTGATTGCACTGTGCAGTGTATGTTATTTTGGTGATTATATTGCAATTTTGATGATTTTGGTGCAATTTTATTTATTGCATGTTTACCCATTTTATTGCATTTTCAGCTTTTTGTAGATGTTGTTAGCTTATGTCTATCCGTAAAACCTATTTGGCCATCCTAACATATTCAAACTGATTCTGACTGTTGATTACACAAGGTAAAAAAAAAACATTGATTTTTGTGGTTTTGTTTGATTTTAGTGATTTTATCTAATTTCATTCTGTTGTTGGTTTCTTTGTTTTGCCCTTTTTTTCTGCTATATATCCATTTGGTGGGGTCTCTGTGCATTACATAGTTTGGTTTATCTATGCATAGTTACATAGTTAAATTGGGTTGAAAAAAGACAAAGTCCATCAAGTTCAACCCCTCCAAATGAAAACCCAGCATCCATACACACACCCCTTCCTACTTTCACATAAATTAGATATACCCATATCTATCAGGGCTGGGCCAGATGGGCCGGGCACCCCAGGCAAGTGGATAGCCTCTTTCACTGTGCCCATGCATACTTAAGTACACGCATGCGCGCTGGAAGCAGTCTCACAGCGCACGCCTCCCTGCGTGCGCATACGCACATAGAACAGGACGCACGCAACCCTGATGTCAGATAGGCGCATGCACACACGGAACAGAACGGCAGACTGGACAGGGGTAGGCAGTAGTTAAAGATAAGTGTCAGGCACCCCCCCAAGCTTTGCGCCCTAGGCACGTGCCTACTCTGCCTACGCCTAGTTCAGGCCCTGATATCTATACTATCTATAGAATTTAGTATCACAATAGCCTTTGATATTATGTCTATCCAAGAAATCATCCAAGCCACTCTTAAAGGCATTAACAGAATCAGCCATCACAACATCACCTGGCAGTGCATTCCACATGCTCACTGATCTTTTTAACATTACGCAATTCAAATGCAATGAAGCAGATAGATCGCAGTGTATAAATATACTGTAGTTATTTGGCAGGAGGAGGAGGGTCACTGGGTACACAGGTGGACAAAATTATGTTAATCTGAACTTAGAAAACAGGTGATATTGGATTGTTTTTGCAGGATGACCTATCTAGGCAATAAGGGCTTTATATTCAGCTGATTCTGTAAAGAAAAGCCAATTAGTCCATTTTTGTCTAAATTTGTCTTCCTGTGTTCGATTATCTCTTAGGATTTAAAGTCTCTCAAATTGGTATATTTCTTGAGATTGAAGAGCCCATTCTTTAATCAAAATGATCCGGTCTGATCTCCAGTATCTAGGGATTAGAGCTTTAGCCACATTGATCAGAATCGACAGTATTGAACACTTTGCCGTGGACATTGGGTTATCGTGAAGAAGAAAATAGACAGCTGAGTCAATAATAGCCATGTCCGTAAACTTGGGTAGCAATTGTTTGAATGCTGACCAATATGGCTTTATCTGTATGCAATCCCACATAATGTGAGTCAATGTTCCATTTGTCTGATTGCATCGCAAACAGGTGTCTGGGAGATTAGGATATATCTTGGATAATTTTGCGGAAACTCTATACCACTGGGATAGAATTTTGTAGTTGTGCTCTTGCAGTTTAGTACTAATAGCTGTCTGAAATGTTTTTTCCATGATTGATGTCCAATCTTTGCCTGTGAATGTGATATTAAAGGAATTGTTCAGTGTAAAAATAAAAACTGGGTAAATAGATAGGCTGTGCAAAATAAAAAATGTTTCTAATATAGTTAGTTAGCCAAAAATGTAATGTATAAAGGCTGGAGTGATTTGATGTATAACAAGTCAGTCAGAGCACTACTTTTCAGCTCTCTTGGTTTACACTGACTGGTTGCCCTGGTTACCAGGCAGTAACCAATCAGAGACTTGAGGGGGGGGCCACATGGGTCATTTCTGTTGCTCTTGAATCTGAGCTGAATGCTGAGGATCAATTACAAACTCACTGAACAGAAATGTACCATGTGGCCCCCCTTCAAGTCGCTGACTAACTCAGAGTTATAGAGCTGAAAAGCAGGAAGTTGGATTCTGGCTGTTTTATTAGACATCTGTTCACTCCAGCTTTTATATATTACATTTTTGGCTAACTAACTATATTAGAAACATTTTTTATTTTGCATAGCCTATCTATTTACACAGTTTTTATTTTCACACTGAACTATTCCTTTAAGTTCTTTTTCCCATTTACATGATGTGTCTGTGATACTGATAAAATTCTATATAATATAGAGATTTCATGAGGTAAGCGCGTTGATCTCATGAATAGCTGTTCAAAAGATGTCTCCGGTATGCTTTTTGTTCAGAGTTCCTTCCATAGTCAGAAAATGCTGTATTTGACATAACCTTAAGCGGTCAAGCAGCGTAATATTCTCTGATGTCAGAATGTCCTCTAGGTTTTTGAGTTATCCACCGTTCATTAGTTGAAATGCCCACATTGTATCACTTTGGGTCCAATGTTTAAAGTTTGTTGGCCTCTGTCCTGGCGGAAAGTGTGTGTTGTGTAAAATCGGTTTCATTCTGGTATTGGTATTTAACAACTTCAGTTTATATTTTAAATTGTCCCATAGGCTTGTTAAGGAATCAACCATCTTTTCTAACCATGGGAGTACTTTCGCTGGTATGGTCTCTTCCTTCTGTATTGATACCCAAAGTTTAGTAGATTCTGAATGCCACATGTCAAGCATTATTTGCAAAACAGCTGCCCTATAATATTTCTGGAAATCCGGCAGTCCCACTCCACCTTTAGTTTTGGGTTGAATTAAATGTCTAAACTTCTATCGCGGCCTTTTCTTTTGCCAAATAAATTGTGAAATCAATGCATTCAATGTTTTGTTCAAATCTGTTTGGGAACGTGAATGGGAATAGTTTGAAAAAATACAAAAACCGCGGGAGGACATCCATCTTAATTATATTCATGCGGCCAAACCATGAGAATCCTGGTTTGTCCAATCTGAGCAGGTCCTTCTGGATTTGTTTAATTAAAGGGAGTATGTTTACAGAGACCCCATCTTCCACTGCACTGTTATTTTTATCACCAAATATGTAAAGGATTTATCTTCGACTGAGAATGCAAAGGATTGCTTTATTTGATTTAATTGTTGACTTGGCACGGAGATATTTAGCAAACTCGATTTTTGATAATTAATCTTCAGATTGCCAGCTAAACCATAAAGTTTTACCGCTTTCATCAAATTTGGTAAAGATATGATATGATTTGTGATTAAGAACAACATATCATCAGCGTATGCTGCTATTTTATGCTGAATATTAGCTATCGAGACTCCCGTGATGTCAGGGTTCATTCTCACTCTATGTAAAAATGGCTCCAGTGTGATGATATATAACAGTGGGGACAATGGACATCCCTGCCTAGTCCCATTTTTAATATCAAAGGAGTCTGATAATGAACCGTTAATCCTGATACACGCATTAGGATTCTTATATAAACTTTGAATACTTTGAGTAAACAGTGGTCCTAATCCCAATTTTGAGAGACATTTGAAGATAAAGGCCCAAGACACTCTATCAAAAGCCTTCTCAGCATCTGTTGATAGTAAGGCCAATGTGATTTTATTCTTTTTGCAATAGCTTATAATACTATGAACTCGTAGAGTGTTGTCACACGCTTCTCTTGTGGGGACGAATCCAACTTGTTCCAGATGGATTATTACTGTTTGCAAAAATGTTTAAATATATCTTTGTATCCACATTTATTAGTGAAATCTGGCGATAGCTTTTTACATCCAATGGGTCTTTGCCCTTCTTATGAAGCAGCGTGATATATGCCATTGTAGTGTAAAAGGTCTGTAAACTTTTTATAATAAAGGCCGGTAAACCCGTCAGGGCCAGGTGCTTTCCCATTAGGTATTTCTTTTATCACCGATTCAATTTCTGTTGATATGATCAGGGTTTATAGTTGGTCTCGAAGTTCTTCCGATATTAGAGGTTGTGTTAGTGTTTGTAAATAGTTTTCAGCCTCCATCTCCCATATTTCTTCATTTTGATTAGGATAATTCTCTTTGTAACCTTTTGCCCAGTCAAAATCTCTACCCAGAGGGATTCCACTCCCTTACCAGTGCCAGCAATGGTTATTTCTTTAGTGCATGGCTTTAATTCAGGCTTTACATACAAACACACTGCTCCACCCTTTTTAATCCCACTGTCCCTCTTAAAAAGGGTGTAACCATTTAAATTCACAGTCCAGTCACATGCTTCGTCCTACCAGGTCTCAGTGATACCAATTATATCATAATTTTTAGAGCATGCAATTAATTCTAGACCTCCCATTTTACCTGACCTTTCCGTGCATTTGCCAGAATACAGCGTAGGTTACTACTACTTACCAAGGGGCAGCTTTACATAGGGTCGAATATCGAGGGTTAATTAACCCTCGATATTCGACTGCCGAAGTTAACCGCAATTCGTTCGATCATTCAATCGAACTAAAAATTGCTCAATCGAACGATTAAATCCTTCGAATCCATCGATCGAACGATTTTTCTTCGACCAAAAAAAGCTTACAAAGCCTATGGGGACCTTCCCCGTAGGCTAACATTGAGGTTCGGTAGGTTTTAGATGGCAAAGTAGGGGGTCGAAGTTTTTTTTAAAGAGACGGTACTTCGATTATCGAATGGTCAAATAGTCGAACGATTTTTAGTTCGAATCGTTCGTTTTGAAGTCGTAGTCGAAGGTCAAAGTAGCCAATTCGATGGTCGAAGTAGCCAAAAAATCATTTGAAATTCTAACTTTTTTTTATTCTATTCCTTCACTCAAACTAAGTAAGTGTAGAATTATATGTTAAGTTAGTATTATTCTGACTCCAATTGCTGTAATAATGGCAGAATCCCCGTGAGACCTCCCTGCTGGGCCTGTATGGAGCTGTAACAACCACTGAGGGCAATCTTTGCCAGATAGCTGAACTCACCAGACACTTGTAGTCCACAAAGCTGCTTTATTTGAGGTGGATAAACAATGTAGCAGTGGATGAATAAGTGCTGCAGGTCAAAAATAATATTTCCTTCCTAACCTCTGAGCTTTAGCTCCTCACTCATGGAAGGCAGGAACACAAGAGGATGATGGGAGGAACTGACATCACACATAAGGAAGGAATAGGAGGAGGGTTTACAAACAAGGAAATACAGAGCTTGCAATACAGCCTTGGTCAGCAGGTGGCAGCATAACAATGGGTATGTATATAAACATAAGCAATTAAACATATATTTTCTAACCCTGATAACTTTAACTGCTGAGACAGCACAAGTATTATTCTGTTTTCCTTGTAACAGAGGGACCTTCTTAGCTGGTAAACTGTATAAACTGTAAACACTCCTCCAACCTTAGCCATTCTTTCCCCTAGCACAGTGGACCCCCTTCCATTGAGGTGCAAACTGTCACGACTGTATAGGTTGTACCCCCAGGAAAAATCAGCCCAGTGCTCTAGGAACCCAAACCCTTCCTTCCTTCCTGCATATTGGACTGCATATTTATATTTAGGATGTTGGTATGTTACAAAATGTGGGGTATATAATGAGGTAAAATGTAAGCTTTGTGACGATTTTCAGAAATTTCATAAAAATCATTATGTTTAGCATAGCTTTGCAGTTTGGTAGGTTGTAGCAGAAAGACATATTTACCCGTTTTAGATTCATCAGAATGTGAAAATATATTGTTTTTTATGGTCTCCATACTGTTATGTATGTTACTGTTATTAGGAAAGCTTTTCGAAGGGTTAATAAAGGATAAGATACTGGACTTCATAGCAAATCATAATACTATGAGTTTGTGCCAGCATGGTTTTATGCGTAATAGATCTTGCCAGACTAACTTAATTTCTTTTTACGAGAATGTAAGTAGAGACCTCGATTCTGGGATGGCAGTGGATGTGATTTACTTAGACTTTGCTAAAGCATTTGATACAGTGCCACACAAAAGGTTACTGGTTAAATTAAGGAATGTTGGCCTGGAACATAGTATTTGTACCTGGATAGCGAACTGGCTAAAAGATAGACTACAAAGAGTGGTGGTAAATGGAACATTTTCTAATTGGACCAGTGTTGTTAGTGGAGTACCGCAGGGCTCTGTACTAGGTCCCTTGCTTTTCAACTTGTTTATTAATGACCTGGAGGTGGGCATTGAAAGTACTGTTTCTATTTTTGCAGATGATACTAAATTGTGCAGAACTATAGGTTCCATGCAGGATGCTGCCACTTTGCAAAGTGATCTGTCTAAACTGGAAAACTGGGCAGCAAACTGGAAAATGAGGTTCAATGTTGATAAATGCAAGGTTATGCACTTTGGCAAAAATAATATAAATGCAAGTTATACACTAAATGGCAATGTGTTGGGAGTTTCCTTAAATGAAAAGGATCTAGGGGTCTTTGTAGATAACACGTTGTCTAATTCTGGGCAGTGTCATTCTGTGGCTACTAAAGCAAATAAAGTTCTGTCTTGCATAAAAAAG
Source organism: Xenopus laevis (assembly GCF_017654675.1). Lineage (NCBI taxonomy): Eukaryota > Metazoa > Chordata > Amphibia > Anura > Pipidae > Xenopus > Xenopus laevis. The sequence goes on along the minus strand of NC_054379.1, from coordinate 64,534,653 downwards.
GGCATTAACTCAAGGGATGAAAACATAATTATGCCTCTTTATAGGTCCCTGGTAAGGCCTCATCTGGAGTATGCAGTTCAGTTTTGGACTCCAGTCCTTAAGAGGGATATAAATGAGCTGGAGAGAGTGCAGAGACGTGCAACTAAATTGGTTAGAGGGACGGAAGACTTAAATTATGAGGGTAGACTGTCAAGGTTGGGGTTGTTTTCTCTGGAAAAAAGGCGCTTGCGAGGGGACATGATTACACTTTACAAGTACATTAGAGGACATTATAGACAAATGGCAGGGGACCTTTTTACCCATAAAGTGGATCACCGTACCAGAGGCCACCCCTTTAGACTAGAAGAAAAGAACTTTCATTTGAAGCAACGTAGAGGGTTCTTCACAGTCAGGACAGTGAGGTTGTGGAATGCACTGCCGGGTGATGTTGTGATGGCTGATTCAGTTAATGCCTTTAAGAATGGCTTGGATGATTTTTTGGACAGACATAATATTAAAGGCTATTGTGATACTAAACTCTATAGTTAATATAGGTATGGGTATATAGAATTTTAATTAAAAGTAGGGAGGGGTGTGTGTATGGATGCTGGGTTTTCATTTGGAGGGGTTGAACTTGATGGACTTTGTCTTTTTTCAACCCAATTTAACTATGTAACTATGTAACTATGTAACTATGTAACTATGTAACTATGTGTACTTTCGGAAAAGATATGGTTTTCTAGGTTTTTCATACATAGGGTCTTATGGCACATAATACACATACCGAGTGCTTGTATTGTAGCAGTGTCATACGTGAAAATTCATATGTACTATTTTCATTTGGGGTCTCGGTATGCCATCTAGTTTGGTAAATATTTTCATATCAGGCATCAAACTGTTCAGTAGACCCCTGGCATTCAAATTTAAGATGCGTTTTGCTGGTACAAATGTGAGATGTGGTTTATATAATGGGTTTAAATGCAAGTTTTGTGAAGATTTTCAGAAATTTCATAAAAAGCGTTATGTTTAGCATAGCTTTGCTGTTTGGTAGTTTACAGTAGAAAGACATATTTACCTGTTTTAGATTTGTCAGAATGTGTACTTTTGGAAAATATATTGTTTTCTAGGGTATCTTTAGTGTTAGGAGTCTCATGCATATAATAAACATACTGGGTGCTTATATTGTAGTAGTCATGCATGAAAATTCATAGGCACTATTTGGATATGGGGGTCTTTTGCTGGTACATTATAAAATGTGGGGTATTTAATGGGGTAAAGTGCAAGCTTTGTGACAATTTCCAGAAAATTTATAAAAAGCATTCTGTTTAGCATAGCTTTGCAATTGTGGTAGTTTGCAGTAGAAAGACATATTTACCTGTTTTAGATTCATCAGAATATGAAAATATATGGTTTTCTATGGTCTTCATACTGTTAGGGCAGGGGTCCCCAACCTTTTTTACTCGTGAGCCAGATTTAAATGTAAAAAGAGTTGGAGAGCAACACAAGCATGAGAAAGTCCATGGAGATGTCAAATAAGGGCTGTGATTGGCTGTTTGGTAGCCCCTATGTGAACTGGTAGCCTACAGGAGGCTCTGTTTTCTCTGTACACCTGGTTTTTATTCAACCAAAACTTGGCTCCAAGCCTGGAATTCAAAAATAAGCTCCTGCTTTGAGGCCACTGGGAGCAACATCCAAGGGGTTGGAGAGCAACATGTTGCTCGCGAGCTACTGGTTGGGGACCACTGTGTTAGGGGATCTCATATCACATACTGTAATATACATACCGGGTGCTTATATTGTAGCAGCCAGAGTATCACATGTGAAATTTCATATGGACTATTTGGATTGGGGGTCTCTGTATGCCATATGGTTTGGTAAATCTTCAGGCATCAAACTGTTCAGTAGACCCCTGGCATTCATATTTAGGATGCTTGATGCAGGTATGTTATGAAATGTGGGGTATATAATAAGGTAAAATGCAAGCTTTGTGGGGATTTTCAGAAATTACATCAAAACCAAAAAGTTTAGGATAGCGTTGCCGCTTGGTGCTATGCCATACAAAGATACAGTTACCCATTTTAGATTTGGCAGAATATGTATTTTCTGAAAATATGATGTATTCTTGGGATGACTTACTTATTTGCCACTTTTACCTAGGGATGCACCGAATCCACTATTGTGGATTCGGCCAAACCCCGAATCCTTCGCGAAAGATTCGTCCGAATACTAAATTGAATCTGAATCCTAATTTGCATATGCAAATTAGGGGTGGGAAGGGGAAAAATTGTACTTCCTTGTTTTGTGACAAAAAGTCATTCTGTTTCCCTACCCATCCCTAATTTGCATAGGTTCAGCCGGGCAGAAGGATTCGGTCGAATCCTGGCCGACCGAATCCTGGATTCGGTGCATCCCTACTTTTACCACACAATAATCAGGCAGTATATTTTTTTCTATGCCATGAAATGTGTGTGCACACATTTTGTGGGTGTCTATACCAGATACTTTGCTAAACCTATGCACAATGGGCATCAAACTGTTTGAAAGAACATAATGATACATGGACGATACTATGCTGGCAAGTTGAAGATTTGACACAATTTTGAGGTATTTCACCAAAACCCATTTTAGATTTGGTAGAATGTGTATGTTATGTATTGACTGTTAATGTACTGCCAGTAGATGGCGCTGTTACATGTTAAACTGAGATATGTCATTCTGCTCTGCTGAATCCCAGTGAGTAAAAGGGAACTTAAAGGAACTTAAGTCACTTTATTATTTCCATAATGGTGACCCTGGGCCACATAGAGGAGCTTTGCCAGGCCATCCTCCTGGGATTCCTATGCAGAGAGACTGCAGTTCTTTCTAGAAGCAAATAAGGTGACAGACCCTGTGTAGTAACGAGTGTTATAGGCTCAAAGACTTATGATATTGTTCGCTCTCTGGTATCCCCCACTAAACCCAATGACTGCTCATTTGAGGAAATTATTAAGCAGCTTAAAAATCATTTTGTACCCACAACATCTGAAACTGTTAAGAGGTTCCACTTTAACAGATGCAGCCAGGTGAGCGTATTGCTGCTTATATAGCACAGCTGCGTAGTATGGCAGAAAACTGCAATTTTGACAGCAGCTTGGAATACTTGCTAAGGAACCGTCTTGTGTGTGGGGTCAGGGATGCAGCACTGCAAAGAAGGCTTCTAGCAAAGCACAACCTAACCTTTGCTTTAGCCCAGGAGGAAGGACTTGCTTATGAGGCTGCATATGCACATTCCAAGGAGATACATGCCTCTGCCAGTTCAGTTATTGCACCAGAGCTGCATCAAGTGTATAAAATGCCTGATGTTAAACTACAACCTGCATCAGCACAGGTATTAGATCCAGTAAAATTAAGGTGTCACAGTTGTGGGGGAGTTCAATTTGAGTAGACCCTCGCACACCCGTTATGTAGGTGTATAGTTTTGCTCGGTGCACAGTGAATGGAGGATATAGTGACCTCCTAGTAACTGAAGCGAAAAACCACACTAGCACACGAGACTTGTATCTGTAGGGCAAGCCCTTGCAAAAGTTTTTACTGCGGTAGTGCAACGTTTCGGGGCTCCACCCCTTTGTCAAGCATACTACATACAGGTGTAGATGAACATTATAAAGGCAAACCAATTAGTGAGTAATTATAAAAAAATGAGAGAAAATTGTGAAGAATCAATTTCAATACAAAAATTTCAATACAAAATTTTCTATACAAAAATTACCAAAATTACCAAAGATACAAAAGCTAAATCAGCATCAGAGAGAAATTTTAAAAAATACTTTGGTTCTTTCGCAAATATTGTACTTGGGTGTCAGTATAAATAAACGAAAAAAATGTACTTTTGAGTCCATATTGGTAACAAAAAGCAGCAAATTCAAAGTCCCAGTGTTGAACACCTCAATTGAAACAATTGTTGCAATTAACCTAAGAGGAAGGTAAAAGTTACAAAAAATATATACAAAGATAAAAAAAAGTTAAAAAGTAATCTTACCCTACATATCAAGGGAGGAAAATTACAGATACCTGTCCCTGTAGTTTAGGCAAAGAAATTTTCTTATCTTTAAGGGAAGTAAGAAAGCTTATTAGACACCTATTTTACAAGAAACAGGTCAAATTGAACTCTTCATTTAATCCCCTCGGATATCTTGTTTGTAGTAGCCAAATCCAATAACACTCTCTCTGTGAGAGTAAACGTTTCTTATCATGTCCCTGTTTAGTTGTAATTTTTTCGAAGATTTGCCAACAAATTTGTGCCACCCGGTGCCCATGTTCAAAAAAGTGTTTGGCTAACATGGTCTCTTTTTTATATTTTGTAACCTCAGGTTTAACCTTTGCATCTACCCCAGTAATTGTTGGCGGGTGATAATTACGTATGACAGATTTGTGTTCGTTTAGGCGGACTTTTATAGGACGTGATGTCTGTCCCACGTAAGCAAGTCCGCATGGGCATTTAATGCAGTAGATGACATCATAACTGTCACATGTAGAAAACCCTTTTATTTTGTGTTTTGTTCCTTGGTGGGGGTGGGTGACTGCATTACCTGGAATTATTCCGTTGCAGTGGCCTCAATTCCTGCAGGGGAAGGTGCCAATAGAATGTTCAGTTAGGCGATTGATATTAGATTGTTGGTCACTAGACTTAATAAGTTGGCCTACATTTTTCCCTCTCCTATATGAAAATAAAGGTGGAGCTTGAAACTAATGTCCAAATTTAGGGTCCGTTTTTAATATTCCCCAATGTTTGAGAGTAGTTCTTTTACAGAAGTGAGAATTGTTATCAAACGAACTAATAAAAGGAATTCTTTTGACTTTATCTACCTGACTGTATTGTTTTTTAACCAATAGCTCGCCCCTTGGGATTTTTCGTACTTCCTCTTTTTTTGTTTGCAGGTTTGCTCTGTCATAGCTGTGTTCTTTAAATTTGTTAAGCATTAATTCTGCTAGAGTATCATACAGATTATCAGAGGATGTAATACGTCGAACGCGTAATAACTGACTTTTTGGTAGCCCCTTAGTAAGCCCAGGGGGGTGGAAACTAGTGGATCTTAATATGTTGTTTCTGTCAGTGGGTTTAGTATATAATGAGGTTACAAAAGTTGACCCTGTAACTGTAATGTTAACATCTTATAGACATGTATTTACAAGATGTTTTACCTACTTTAAAATATTGTCTAGTCGATACAACTGATTTTTTAAATAGGCTTAACGAAGTAACTGTGCCAACAAGTGAGTTTCTTCTGTGCTCCTTGGACGTAAAGGACCTCTTTACCTCCATACCCCACGAGGAGGGCATAGAATGTATGCGTACATACCTGTCCAAAGGTAACCTACCTAACTTTAAAATAAACTTTATCTGTGACCTTTTGGAGAACGTATTAACTAAGAATTATTTTTTATTCAACAAGGAGTATTACCTCCAGTTACAGGGCTGTGCCATGGGTGCCAACATGGCACCAGCCTACGCTAACATTTTTATGGATTTTTTCGAAAATACGTTTATTCTCTCCAATGAGGAGTATTCCAAATATATCCATGCATACATGAGATATGTATGCATGGGAATTCTTTTGACTTTATCTACCTGACTGTATTGTTTTTTAACCAATAGCTCGCCCCTTGGGATTTTTTGTACTTCCTCTTTTTTTGTTTGCAGGTTTGCTCTGTCATAGCCGCGTTCTTTAAATTTGTTAAGCATTAATTCTGCTAGAGTATCATACAGATTATCAGAGGATGTAATACGTCGAACGCGTAATAACTGACTTTTTGGTAGCCCCTTGGAAAGCTCAGGGGGGTGGAAACTAGTGGATCTTAATATGTTGTTTCTGTCAGTGGGTTTAGTATATAATGAGGTTACAAAAGTTGACCCTGTAACTGTAATGTTAACATCCAAAAAATGTATTTCTTTGGGATCAAATCCAAGAGTAAATTGGATTTTGGGGTGGACTGTATTTAGATGTTTTAGAAAATTAGTCAGTGTTTCGGGTGTGCCAGACCATAGAAAAAATGTGTCGTCCACATATCTCATGTATGCATGGATATATTTGGCAAACTCCTTATTGGAGAGAATAAACGTATTTTCGAAAAAATCCATAAAAATTTTAGCGTAGGCTGGTGCCATGTTGGCACCCATGGCACAGCCCTGTAACTGGAGGTAATACTCCTTGTTGAATAGAAAATAATTCTTAGTTAATACGTTCTCCAATAGGTCACAGATAAAGTTTATTTTAAAGTTAGGTAGGTTACCTTTGGACAGGTATGTACGCATACATTCTATGCCCTCCTCGTGGGGTATGGAGGTAAAGAGGTCCTTTACGTCCAAGGAGCACAGAAGAAACTCACTTGTTGCCACAGTTACTTCGTTAAGCCTATTTAAAAAATCAGTTGTATCGACTAGACAATATTTTAAAGTAGGTAAAACATCTTGTAAATACATGTCGATAAGATGTTAACATTACAGTTACAGGGTCAACTTTTGTAACCTCATTATATACTAAACCCAGTGACAGAAACAACATATTAAGATCCACTAGTTTCCACCCCCCTGGGCTTACTAAGGGGCTACCAAAAAGTCAGTTATTACGCGTTCGACGTATTACATCCTCTGATAATCTGTATGATACTCTAGCAGAATTAATGCTTAACAAATTTAAAGAACGCGGCTATGACAGAGCAAACCTGCAAACAAAAAAAGAGGAAGTACAAAAAATCCCAAGGGGCGAGCTATTGGTTAAAAAACAATACAGTCAGGTAGATAAAGTCAAAAGAATTCCTTTTATTAGTTCGTTTGATAACAATTCTCACTTCTGTAAAAGAACTATTCTCAAACATTGGGGAATATTAAAAACGGACCCTAAATTTGGACATTTGTTTCAAGCTCCACCTTTATTTTCATATAGGAGAGGGAAAAATGTAGGCCAACTTATTAAATCTAGTGACCAACAATCTAATATCAATTGCCTAACTGAACATTCTATTGGAACCTTCCCCTGCAGGAATTGTGGCCACTGCAACGGAATAATTCCAGGTAATGCAGTCACCCACCCCCACCAAGGAACAAAACACAAAATAAAAGGGTTTTCTACATGTGACAGTTATGATGTCATCTACTGCATTAAATGCCCATGCGGACTTGCTTACGTGGGACAGACATCACGTCCTATAAAAGTCCGCCTAAACGAACACAAATCTGTCATGCGTAATTATCATCCGCCTACAATTACTGGGGTAGATGCAAAGGTTAAACCTGAGGTTACAAAATATAAAAAAGAGACCATGTTAGCCAAACACTTTTTTGAACATGGGCACCGGGTGGCACAAATTCGTTGGCAAATCTTGGAAAAAATTACAACTAAACAGGGATATGATAAGAAACGTTTACTCTCGCAGAGAGAGTGTTATTGGATTTGGCTACTACAAACAAGATATCCGAGGGGATTAAATGAAGAGTTTAATTTGATCTGTTTCTTGTAAAATAAGTGTCTAATAAGCTTTCTTACTTCCTTTACAGATAAGAAAATTTCTTTGCCTAAACTACAGGGACAGGTATCTGTAATTTTCCTCCCTTGATATGTAGGGTAAGATTACTTTTTAACTTTTTTTATCTTTGTATATATTTTTTGTAACTTTTACCTTCCTCTTAGGTTAATTGCAACAATTGTTTCAATTGAGGTGTTCAACATTGGGACTTTTGAATTTGCTGCTTTTTGTTACCAATATGGACTCAAAAGTACTATTTTTCGTTTATTTATACTGACACCCAAGTACAATATTTGCGAAAGAACCAAAGTATTTTTTTAAAAAAATTTCTCTCTGATGCTGATTTAGCTTTTGTATCTTTGGTAATTTTGGTAATTTTTGTATTGAAATTTTTGTATTGAAATTGATTCTTCACAATTTTCTCTAATTTTTGTATAATTACTCACTAATTGGTTTGCCTTTATAATATTCATCTACACCTGTATGTAGTATGCTTGACAAAGGGGCGGAGCCCCGAAACGTTGCACTACCGCAGTAAAAACCCTGCAGATACAAGTCTTGTGTGCTAGTGTGGTTTTTCGCTACAGTTGTGGGGGAGGTCACATGCGTGGAAACTGTCATTTCCAAAATGCTGTGTGTCACAAATGCAAGCGATTCGGCCATTTGCTCTCCGTCCATAAATAGATGCTGAAATAGATCGCTTGATGCAACAAGGAGCATTAATTCCAGTAACTCACCCAACTTGGGCCACCCCAATAGTGCCTGTACTGAAGCCAAATGGAGAAGTGAGGATATGTGCTGACTATAAATGTACAATCAACAAGGCATTACAGGAACATCCATTTCAAATTCCTGCTGTCAATCAGATTCTCAGTACTGTGGCTAAAGGAAAGTTATTTGCCAAACTTGATTCAGCTCAAGCATACCAGCACTTACCAGTGGATGATGCAGCTGCTGATGCACAAACAATTATCACACACGACACAAAGGAGCATTTGAAGCTACACTGTTGCAATTTGGAGTTTGCACTGCACCAGGTGTGTTCCAGAAATTGATGGATGACCTTCTTTCCAGCCTACCGGGGTGGTGTTATATTTTGATGATGTCCTCATTGGAGCAGACTCTATGGAATCATTAACTGAAAGGGTAAGAGCAGTATTACACGCGATTTGCAGATGCTGAGTTAAAACTTAAGAAAGAAAAATGTGTTTTAGGAGTACCAAGTGTTGATTTCCTGGGATACAAAGTTGACGGAAATGGAATACATCCAACAGATGCAAAAGTAAAAGCCATTCATGAAGCTCCAGTTCCCAAAAATAAACAGGAGCTGCAAGCATTTCTCAGCCTATTAAATTTCTAACATTCCTTCTTGAAAGACAAAGCTACTGTGACTGAGCCACTGCACAGACTACTGGACAAAAATGCTACCTGGAAGTGGCCAGCCCTGCATGAGCAGTCATTCAAGGATGCCAAGAGACTCTTATCATCAGACCGTGTGCTAGTACACTATGATTCGCATAAACCTCTTAACCTCACATGTGATGCTTCTCCTTATGAAGTAGGGGCTGTTTTAAGTCATACTGTAAGTGGCGGTCGTGAGGCTCCAATTGCATTCTATTCACAGACCATGAGTACCACAGAGAGGAATTATGCTCAGATTGATAAGGAAGGTTTAGCCATTGTGGCAGGGATAAAAAAATTCCATGAGTACTTGTATGGCAGAAGTTTTGCTATTTACTGATTCACAAGCCATTATTGGGTCTGTTTAAAAATAATGGGCCTTCTATTTGTGTCCAATACAAGGAAAACATATATAAAATTCTGTTCAAATGGTATTATACCCCAGAGAAGCTCCATAAAATTTTCCCCACAACATCAGATAGATACTGGCGGAATTGTGGGCAACTAGGATCTCTACCACACATACTCTGGGACTGCCCCATTATTACCCCCTATTGGGAGGAGGTGCGGGAGCTTCTCCGGAGGGTCCTTCATGTGGATGTAAAGAAAGACCCATGGACATTTCTCTTAGGGAAACCCGATCCCAAATTTATAAAGCCAGTCAGGAAACTGCTGAACCACATTTTGTCTGCAGCCAGGAGATTGCTCTGTCAGAAATGGAAACAACCCAACAAGCCCACGATGGGGGAGTTACAGAATAAGATTGTGGAAATAAAGCGTATGAAGTACCTCCCGACACTTAGTAACACTTCAATGCCCAAATATATTCAGACATGGAGCTACTGGGTCTCCTGCTTCCCTGAAAGTTGACTCACACTATATCTGAAACAACAGTTAACACCTGACCCCCCTCTTAGAAATTTTACTTGATCGTCATTCTTCTCTTTTCCTCTATGTTGTATAAGTTTACATACAGCACTCTACAATGCTCTAATTGTACTGTTCACAATATTTTCTTGATTGTACCATGTGACTTTTATTACCTGCTACTTAATAACTGAAAACTATTGTCACAGATACTTGATAATATCAGTTGTTAAAAATGAATATAAAGTGTTTCAAAAAAATAATGGTCCTACTGCACAGATACTTTCTCCATGCATGCTGAGATGGTGTTTATTGCTAAATGCATATGACTATGAGTTGCAATACCGCCCAGGGAAAGAAATAAGTAATTCAGATGCTTTAAGCTGTTTACCTGTAAACACTCCTGATTTTCAAGTACCGGCCTTGTCTGAGGTCCTCATGCTAGAGTCATTACCTAGTCCTCCTCTGCTGGAAACAGATATTGCCTGCATGACAGCTACCAACCCAGTATTGTCTTGAATGTTGAACTGGGTATGGAGGGGGTGGCCAAAAATAAGTTTAAAGGAAGAGTTCACACCTTTTGAGAAACGCCAGCATGAACTCTCTGCATACAAAGGTTGCCTTTTGTGGGGAAAAGGAGTGGTAATTCCCAAAGCAGTCCAAAACCATGTTCTTAAAGCCCTACACAAGAGTCACCTAGGCATTGTAAATATGAAAGCCCTTGCTAGAAGTTATGTCTGGTGGCCTAAAATGGATGAATGTATTGAAAAATGGGTAAAAAGTTGTGTTCCTTGCCAGACCAACCGTCATGCCCCTGCTAAGGCCTGGGTACATCCATGGGAGGTGACGCGGAGCCATTGTTCGAGGCTTCATATCGATTTTGCAGAGCCTTTTCAAGGTCAGACATTCTTCCTTGTGGTTGATTCCTTTTCCAAATGGTTGGAAGTTGTTCCAGTGTCATCTGCAACCACCCATGCAGTCATTCAAGTTGTTTGCCACCCATGGACTCCCAGACACTATTGTATCCGATAACGGAGCACAGTTTACATCATCAGACTTCAGAGCATTTATGTATAGTAACCTTATTCGCCATGTTACAATAGCACCTTTCCATCCATCCTCAAATGGACAAGTTGAGCGAATGGTCCAGAAAAAATAAAAAAGAAAAGGTTGAACTCGATGGACATGTGTCTTTTTTCAACCTTACTTAAATGTAAAGTCATGCACCTGGGATGTAAAAATATCCAAGCCACTTATACCCTTAATGGGACTGCACTAGGCAAATCCATTATGGAAAAGGACCTTGGAGTCCTTGTAGATGATAAACTTGGCTGTAGCAAGCAATGCCAGTCAGAAGCATCAAGGGCAAATAAGGTCTTGAGCTGTATTAAAAGGGACATAGAGTCAAGGGAGGAGGGGGTCATTCTTCCACTGTATAGAGCCCTTGTAAGGCCCCATCTAGAACATGCCGTAGAGTTTTGGTCTCCATCACTCAGACAGGACATTATTGTATTAGAGAGGGTACAGAGAAGGGGAACTAAGCTGGTAAAAGGTATTGAAAATCTTAGCTATGAGGAAAGACTGGCCAAATTGGGGATGTGCACGCTGGAGAAGAGGCGCTTAAGGGGTTATATGATGACTATGTATAAATATATAAGGGGATCATATAATAATCATATAATAATCTCTCTAATGCTTTATTTACCAGTAGGTCTTTCCAGTTGACACGAGGTCACCCATTCCGATTAGAAGAAAAGAGGTTCCGCCTAAATATTCGGAAGGGGTTTTTTACAGTGAGAGCCGTGAAGATGTGGAATTCTCTCCCTGAATCAGTTGTACAGGCTGATACATTAGATAGCTTTAAGAAGGGGTTGGATAGCTTTTTAGCAAGTGAGGGAATACAGGGTTATGGAAATAGTCCAAGTTGATCCAGGGACTTGTCCGATTGCCATTTTGGAGTCAGGAAGGAATTTTTCCCCCTCTAAGGCAAATTGGAGAGGCTTCAGATGGGTTTTTTTTGCCTTCCTCTGGATCAACTGGCAGATAGGTAGATAATAAAAAAAAAAAAAAAAAGTTGAACTCGATGGACATGTGTCTTTATTTCAACCTAACTTACTATGTTACTACAAAGGATGCATTAAAAAAGTTAATTGATGGTGACTGGAATTATAGACTGGCAAAATTGTTGTTGCAGCAGCACATAACCCCTTCTGCTAGCACTGGCTGCAGTCCTGCAGAACTTTTGATGAACCAACGTCTTAAAACCTGTTTAGACAGACTGCATCCCGACTTGTCTTCTAAAAAGGAAGATCAATTCCATAAAATTGTCTTCTAAAAAGGAAGATCAATTCCATAAAAATGCACAGACCTCTACAGTGAGGATGTTTGAAGCAGGCAATAGTGTGTATGCCAGAAATTATGCACTGTGACCAAAATGGATACCAGCAATCATTGTTGAAGCCACAGGCCCTGTCTCGTACAAGACTTAGACTGCTGATGGCCATGTTATTCAAAGACATGTTGATCAGCTGTGGAGCAGACTTTCAGACAATGTTTGTCCTAACACAGAGGGTAATCATGGCCTGTTTGGATTTCAAGGTGACTTAACTCCTTTAGCTTTTCCAGAGGAAGAGATTCCTGCAGCTGAACAGACAGTAGATGTACCTGAGGGGGGTACCCGCAGATACTGAGACCAGTGTCCCAATGGGGTGGCCTAGAAATATCAATTAAAGGCCCCCACACCTAGAGGATTATCTTATCTAGGAGGGGAGTGTTGTTATGTATTGACTGTTAATGTATTGCCCGTAGATGGCGCTGTTACATGTTAAACTGAGATGTGTCATTCTGCTCTTCTGATAATTGTTTTCCAAGTGTCTGCCTCTCTATCTGTTCTTTTCTCCCAACTTGTTGGCAGTTCAGCCATGCTTTCCTCCTTAGTAAACTTTGTTCTACTCCCAGCTGCTGTGAACATGTTGCATACTACTACAGGAATATATTAGTGTACTTTCCAAAAATATATGGTTTTGGGGGTAACCATATTTTTCTGTGTTTTTACCCCACAAAAAATTCAGTCAATGTGTTGATTTCTCAGTAGCTGATATATTATTCAAATTGCAGGTGATTGATTGCTCACCAAAGTTAATCACATCTCAAAGGAGATAATTAACTGATTAAAATACAACTGTCACTTAAATTGAAGTGCACTTAAATATGGAGTGTGAGGATTGTCTAAACAGAAACCAGGTCTGGGGAAAGAGCCAATAGAGGTTGCAGTCTGGCACACGTAAAATAAGCATGAAACACAGATTTTTGCTGCAGAATGGACAAGCAGTATGGGGTGCAGTTTGTCCCAAATATATTCTGTATACAAACTATCCATAATACACAGAATTAATGTCTCTCATGGTATATAAGTATTTGTGACCATACACAGATAGAAAATATACAACTTATTTCTATTAAAGAATGAGAACAAAATCTGGTTAGTGCACAAAAGGATGTCATTATATTACAAACTCCGCTCTGTATATTTTAAAAAGCACTCTCTCTCACAAAAGTATAACCTCCATGTAACAGACACACTTATGTGTAGAGTTACTTACAGAATGAATTATGTAAAGAAAACTTGTATATAATATATAATAGTGTAACTAACTAGTGCATGCCAAGCTAGATTTGAATGATAAAATAGATATTTGTGACAGAAAGCAAGATTTTATAGTGCAGGATTCATTCTTTCTACAAAATGAAAGCTCAGTTTCACAAAACAGATAAAATATCCATTCTGTGAGGCAACACTGTCAGTCACATTCTTGAACCAATAAGAACAAAGCTTATTGCCATATAACAAACAAGTTGAAAAGTTGCCAGCTCTGCTCCATATGGCTGCATCATCCCTTAAAAGGGCTTCTGTTAAACACTATACTACAGGTTCATAATTGGAAGTTCTTATAAATGCCTGAGAAATATAATGCTGCACTGATAATGACTGTAGAGAAAGAAAAGTATGCAAAACATAACATGCACTGCCGGGTGATGTTGTGATGGCTGATTTAGTTAATGCCTTTAAGAATGTCTTGGATGATTTTTTGGACAGACAATATCAAAGGCTATTGTGATACTAAGCTCTATAGTTAGTATAGGTATGGGTATATAGAATTTAATTAAAAGTAGAGAAGGGTGTGTGTATGGATGCTGGGTTTTCATTTGGAGGGGTTGAACTTGATGGACTTTGTCTTTTTTCAACCCAATTTAACTATCTAACTATGTAACTATATAAATATGATATTTTTAGGTGGCTATTCTTATTGTAGTACTTTGCTTGTGTGGGCATTTTGGTTCAGGGCATTCCTGCTTTTTTGCCATTATCTTATGATTCATTCCTGTTCCTGTTTCCCTCTTCCTGTTTAAGCTGAGAGCAATATTGGCACAGGCCACACCTACCTGCCATGTTGTAATAAATGTACCAGAAGTTACTGTGCTTGTCTGATTTTTGCCTGAACTAACACAGCAGAATAATTTAATCCACTACCAAACAGTTTATCACACTTATTCTTGAAGCCTAACCCATCACAGGGCCTAATATACCTTCAATAACTTTTATGCCTCCAGCATTGCTTATAGTTGTGTATTGCATCAGCTTGTCATTAATTTGCATGGTTATGCCTTTTCTATAGAAATGTCCTTCTTAGGCCACCATACCACTACCATGTGATCCTGTGTAATACCAGGAAATGATCACTGTAGCTGCCATCTTTATACTGCGCACATTTAGTACGTTATCATCTGCAGTAATCGTACCCCATCCAGCCTCGTGGTAGCATCGTTGGTAGGTATTACTTATCCCCAAGCCTGATTTATAAAGGCAGTTGTTTATTTACTTGTTTTGAGCATTTATATGCAAGTTTATAGTGTTATGCAGTATATACAGATGCCTCCCATCCCTTTAGTTTATCATATGCTATGCAGTGTTATGTATTTTATATATTATGACATATTGTACAGCTTACTAAGCACTGTCATTTTCTATCTTCCCTAGTTTTACATCTTGCCCTTTGTTAATAAACTGAAGATCAATAATCTGTGTCAGTGGGTTAAAGTTTAGCTGTATGTCAAGCTACACACTACCCCAGGGTAACACATAGTAGGTTTAGCCAGAGACGTGGGACTGATCTAGGTTTGCCACCTGTCTGGATTTCACACGGACATCCCGGTTTTTGGAAGGGTGAAAAAGTCTGGATTTCCAAATTAGGAAATCCAAACAGGACAATCGGTGATTGCAACATAATCAGTCCCACCCTGATGTCGCCTGCACTGCCCCCTACATCACCGGCCCGCCCCCTGTCCATTTTTGCTGAAAAAAAGGTGGTGACCCTAGACTGGTCATATGCACACATATTCTGTATAGTATAATAAGTGGGTCTTATGAGACATCTCATAGCTAGCTGTAGTTCAACTACTACATAATAGTTTTAGCCACATATGTGGGACTGATCATGTGCACACATATTCTGTATAGTATGATGTGTAGGTCTTATAAGCAGCCACTCATAAGACATATATAGTATTTTCCTTAGAGTTTGCAACAAGCTGCTTTACTGAGCCACATATACCAGATTAATCCATATGGGAAACATTCTCCCATGGGTAAGCTCTGCTCACAAACTGTTACACTGCTTTTGACAAAGCTGTCATAGTGGTGAAATGTAAGTTATGTAGTAGTTAAAGCTATGTGACTAAGAAACTGTTTATAAGGCCCGCACATCGTACTATATAGACTGTGTGTGAGTCCCCATTGTCTGGAGTGGCTGACTAAAGGTGGCAATGGCGGGCCAAGCCGACCGGACACCCTAGGCTCCCCTCACTCTGTGAGCAGAGACTACCCATGGGTGAAGTTTTCCCATATGGATTAATCTGGTATATGTGGCTCAGTAAGGCAGCTGAATGACCCACTGGCGGATGTTCAGCAGCACAGTCTTGTTGAATAATTTTGAACTCACTCTAAGGAAAATGCAATTTTTCTAATTACATTATTCTATAACATGCAGCTGGATTGCTGCTGCACAAGGAACTGCACAGTTCTTATTTAGCAGTATTAATTATACAATGTCCCTAATTAGTGATGGGCAAATCTGTGCCTCGAAATTTGCGAAACGGCGAAAAATTTTAAATGGGCGTCAAAATAATTTTGACCCGTGTAAATTTTGACGCAAGCTACAATTTTTATACGTGCAACTATATGGTCCAAATGCAAGTCAATTTTGATGCACAACAATTTTTGTGTGTGTCAATTTTGACGAACACCAATTTTATTTTTGACGCAGCAGATTTTTTGACTGCAAATTAATTTGCTTGCAGCAAAATGTGTTGATTTGCAGCAAATTCGTGTCTGGCAACTGTAGTTGCCCATCACTAAACCTAATCACCAAGTCTACACATTGTACTACATAGACTTTAGGGGTCATTTATGACTACAGTTGCTATGTTTTTTTAACCACAATGCAGAATGCAGGTGAGATGTCTGACACAATTGCATCCCATGCATTACAATTTGTACACTTATATTTGTGCTCTGACACTAATCAGACCCAATTGCTCTTTTCCAATTCTGGGTGTCGTCATTATTGATGTGACGTGTGTGACATGTGTGCAGTTGTGCTCTTTGCACTAGTGTTTTGCCCCCCCAACCCGCTCTGATGTGAAATGGTTAAACACTGGGCAGGTAAGGGGACGGCATCCTAAGATCCCTGTTATAAATACATGTAAAGCATTATGCAGCTTGTTGCTTCTATATAAATCATGCTCCCCTAAAAATGCCCCTGCCTAAATGACCCCTTTTGTTTGCACACAGTACTGGAGTGGCTGCTCATATAACCTACACATCATACTATACAGAAAATGTGTGCACATGATCAGTCCCACATCTATGGCTAAAACTATTATGTAGTAGTTGAACTGTAGCATTTGTTATGCCTCCAGCATTGTTTATAGTTTTGTATTGCATCAGCTTGTCATTCATTTGTATGGTTATGCCTTTTCCATAAAAATGTCCTTCTTAGGTCACCATACCCCTACCATGTGATCCTGTGTAATACCAGGAAATGATCACTGTAGCTGCCATCTTCATAGTGTTCACATCCAGGGGCAATCCTGGCCCCTCTGCTGCCCGAAGCAGCAGCAGTTACCTTTTTTTGTGCCTGAGGGGGTCCGGGGGGGTCCACTAGGGCAGCAGAGAGGGCCAGTGCACTAGCGCAGAGAGCCTGATTGCTCTCTCTGTGCTAGAAGAGCCAAATTTCTGGTTCAAAAAACAGAAATTCGGCTCTTAAAGTACCAGGAGTGGCATTTTTGCTGCCCCTGGCACCTAGTGGGGTGCTGCCTGAGACGACAGTCTCAAGTCGCCTCATTGGCGAACCGCCCCTGTTCACATCTAGCACATCTCTATCTGCAGTAATCCTATCCCTCGTGGTAGCATCATTGGTAGGTATTGTTTATAACCCAAACCTATCTATAAAGGCAGATAATTATTTACTTGTTTGTACCTTTTTATGCAAGTTTTTATCTGTTATATACGCAGCTACCTCATGTCCCTGCTACACAGTATATGTTTCTCCCTAGGTATCTAGGCCTTATACTATTACAGATGCCTCTCATCCCCTTTAGTTTACATATGCTACACAGTGTTTATGTATTTATATATATTATGTTATATTGTACAGCTTACTAAGCACTGTCATTTTCTATCTCCTAGTTTTACACCTTTCCCTTTGTTAATAAAACTGAAGCTCAATATTCTGTGTCAGTGGATTAATGAAGGAAGAAGTTTAGCTGCATGTCAAGTTACACACTACCCCAGGGTAACACGTGGTGAGGACAGAACAGTAAAACAACGGTTATCAAACAGCTGGATCTGTATTTCACTGCATGCGCAGTAAAAGAACGGCTACCAAGCAGATGAACTACAACTTACTGCATGCGCAGTAACACAACAGCTACACCAGGCTAAAGACTAATCCTCTGCCACATAATGTCACAGAAGCGAACACCTTCACTAGTGACCAGATCCCAAGTTTCAGGCTCCTCTCAATGCTCATCTGTTATTAATGCTGCCGTCATTGCCTGCGCAGAAGCAGCAAAAGCCTGTGCGCCTTTGCAGAGAAGGAAATGGAGGCAAAAATAGAGAGAGAAAGCATAGAAGCAGAAGCAAAAATAGAGAAAGCGCGCCTAGGGATGGAAACGGCCCGTCTAGAAGCAGAAATAAAAACAAGAACCTCACGCTTAGAAGCATGTCTAGAAAAGCTGGCTATAGAGAGGGAAGCTGCAGCGGCCATAGTGGAGGCAGAAGCTTTAGAGACAATTATATAACCTGACCATAAAAGACAGAGCAGGGTGCCTGATTTGGAGGTTGGACTCCAAGACCCACTACAGCGCATCTCTGAATATGTCTACCAACACTCCAAACACTGTACAGATTCTCTTTCAGCACAAGGAACAGGTCAACATGCTATCCCTGAGCCAGACCAAGGATGCCGTACACCTCCACAAGCCAGAAGCAACTTGCAACGGCACCAATGTGACAATACTGGGCAAAGTGAACCTGCATACAGTCACCATGCCTGCCAAGTATCCCTGTCTAGGGGTATCCCCAAAACTGCCCCCTCTGCTATGATAAAGCGGCATGTCACAAAGCAGCCTAAAGGAGAACCTACAGAAAGGTATGATTACATAACCCATTCTCACTATTACACGAATCCACCTACTTACCCTGGTACTAACCAGGCCACGATGGACTTTGCCAAGTTCTTTGCAGGGCGCGAGCTAGTCACAAAAGGACTTGTAAAGTTTAACGACCACCCAGAATGCTTCAGAGCCTAGTGATTTTCCTTTCAAAACACTATAAAAGACTTAGACCTTTCACACAGTGAGGAAATAGACCTCCTGAGACCCGGACTGGTAATCTATCCTATTCGGGCAATCGCCCAAAGGGCCGGTCTGCCCTGCATTTAAATGGGCCACGATGTGGTGCGGCACTTCACTTGTCAGCCATCAATCATAGCCACTAGAGTGCCTTACTCTAGAACTGAGCGGTCGCATAATTAGTTTACTTTTAAACTAATCTGTGGCCTGCCGCCTCCTGCATATATTACTCCTGTCATCAATCTGCTCTATCTCTGATTCCTCCCCCACTCTGGCACGACTCTCTCAGCCTCCTCCCACCCCCACTGCTATGTTTAGAGGGAAGTTACTGGGGCAGCTGTTGTTCAGCCTTTCTACTTGGTGCACAGAATGGCGCCACAGAACAGTCTGTGAGGAACTTTGGCCGCTATGTAATATGTGTGTGACTGTGCAGAGAAGCTGAACAGCAGCTGCCCCAGTAACTTCTGGTAAGTCACCATGTGATATGTGGTGCTATGAGGGAGACCGCTCTGCTCCATGTGGGAAAGGTGACTCCATTGCTGGGAAAGGAAAGGGAAGGAGGGGAGTGAGCAGCTACCAAGTTCAGCAGAGGAGACAAGCGATAAAAAGTTACCGGCTGAACAGCAGCTGCCCCAGTAACTTCCGGTTTTAGAAAGAAGCCGGTTAGCAGGACATTGGAGCACGCATTTAAGTCTGAAGACGGAAGTAACAGCATTTTAGCACATACATTAGTATGCTGGGTCGGACTGGGCCGGCAGGACACCGTGCCCAGACCTGCACCCCGTTTGGCTGGCCGCATAAAAAAAAGTGGGCCAGCGCATACGTGCCAGCATCCACGCGTCACGTTTGCAAATGCCCCGGAGGTTTGGAACCCAGTGGGCCCCCAATCATCCAGTTCAACCCTGTTGGTATGTAAGTACTGTTGTTTTTATTATTTTGAGTGCCTTTTTGAAGAATGAGAATTTTTAATTAACTACATTAATTAAAAATTACCCTACAATGTACCATATAAAGACACAAAGCTGCAGGTTGAGTTATACAGGAAACTCTTGAGTATCACTTCAATTGTAAAAAAGAGTCAGTAAATTAATTGTAGGCGTGTGCTATAGACCCCCTAATGTAAGTGAGGAGGAGGAGACGAAGCTCCTCATGCAAATAGAAAATGCTGCTAGTTTGGGTAAAGTAATGATAATGGGAGATTTTAATTACCCAGATATTGACTGAAGCAACAGTACTGCCAGATCAGTTAATGGGAACAAGTTTATAAATTTGTTGCATGCTGATTTTATGGCACAGGTTGTTGAGGAGCCTACCAGAAAAAATGCTATTCTGGATTTAGTGATCTCAAATGACCCAGAACTGATAGCAAATGTGCAAGTCATATGATGAGGTAAGTAAGATGCTGGACAGTGGGGGGGCAGTAGACGTGATCTATTTGGATTTTGCCAAAGCTTTTGATACTGTGCCCCACAAACAACTGCTTTCTAAACTGAGGTCTGTTGGGCTTAATGAAGTTGTTTGTACATGGATAGGAAACTGGCTACAGGATCAGGTACAGAGGGTGGTTGTTAATGGTACATTCTCTACTTGGAGTAAGGTTCTTAGTGGGGTCCCCGAGGGCTCGGTATTAGGTCCACTTTTATTTAACTTGTTCATTAATGACTTAGAGGAGGGTGTTGTAAGTAATGTATCAGTTTTTGCAGATGACACAAAACTATCCAGCCCAATTAATTCCATACAGGATGTGGCAT
Source organism: Xenopus laevis (assembly GCF_017654675.1). Lineage (NCBI taxonomy): Eukaryota > Metazoa > Chordata > Amphibia > Anura > Pipidae > Xenopus > Xenopus laevis. The sequence goes on along the minus strand of NC_054379.1, from coordinate 64,514,239 downwards.
CCTTGCAACACAATCTTGACGATCTGGGCAGCTAAGTGGCAAATGAGATTCAATGTTGATAAATGTAAAGTCATGCACCTGGGATGAAAAAATATCCAAGCCACTTATACCCTTAATGGGACTGCACTAGGCAAATCCATTATGGAAAAGGACCTTGGAGTCCTTGTAGATGATAAACTTGGCTGTAGCAAGCAATGCCAGTCAGCAGCATCAAGGGCAAATAAGGTCTTGAGCTGTATTAAAAGGGGCATAGAGTCATGGGAGGAGGGGTTCATTCTTCCACTGTATAGAGCACTTGTAAGGCCCCCATCTAGAATATGCCGTACAGCTTTGGTCTCCATCACTCAAACAGGACATTATTTTATTAGAGAGGGTACAGAGAAGGGCAACTAAGCTGGTAAAAGGTATGGAAAATCTTAGCTATAAGGAAAGACTGGTCAAATTGGGGATGTTCACGCTGGAGAAGAGGCGCTTAAGGGGTGATATGATAACTATGTATAAATATATAAGGGGATCATATAATAATCTCTCTGCTTTATTTACCAGTAGGTCTTTCCAGCTGACAGGAGGTCACCCATTCCGATTAGAAAAAAAGAGGTTCCGCCTAAATATTCGGAAGGGGTTTTTTACAGTGAGCTGTGAAGATGTGGAATTCTCTGCCTGAATCAGTTGTACAGGCTGATATCTTAGATAGCTTTAAGAAGGGGTTGGATGGCTTTTTAGCAAGTGAGGGAATACAGGGTTATGGAAGATAGCTCATAGCACAAGTTGATCCAGGGACTAGTCCGATTGCCATTTTGGAGTCAGGAAGGAATTTTTTCCCCCTCTGAGGAAAATTGGTGAGGCTTCAGATGGATTTTTTGCCTTCCTCTGGATCAACTGGCAGGTAGGCAGATATAAAAAAAAAAAAGTTGAACTTGATGGACGTGTGTCTTTTTTCAACCTTACTTACTATGTATGTTACTCATGTATTATAAGGGATAATTTACCCCCTACTGTAAATGATAAGGATATTAAAAGTCACTGAGGAGTTATGTGACCATATAAAGACACAAGGCTGCAGGCCAAGTTATACAGAAAACTCTGAGTATCACTCATGTATTATAAGGGATAATTTACCCCCTACTGTAATTGATAAGCAAACATAAATTTAAATGCATATTAGTATGTATTATAAGTTTTCCTTTAGCGCGAGCCAAGAAACTAAAATGTGCTCCATTTGTATTTGTTTATGCCTTATAATATAATATATATTATGTCTACAGAGCATTCCAAAAGGCTCAGAGTAATTAACATAAATCACCCAGAGACTGGTCTCAGAATGATCGGCTCAGCAGAGGTAGTAGAAAATTCACTTTTTAAAAGAATTGATGAATTTCCTAAAATATCTAATAAAGGTTACCAAACCCTAACCCTCGCAAAACTGCAGTAATAGTTCACAAAACTTATGTTTTCTCTCCAGCTTCTTCCCAATGACAGATATCTCCCAATGGGAGATAAAGAACAAAGACCCTGGTAAGTGTCCACTACACCAGAAACCTCACCCCCTTATAAATTGCAGAGACTTCATAGAAAAGTCCATAGTGGACCACAAAGACTTCTTAAAGGAAAACAACATCTGCTACAAGTGCTGCTCATCTACAGATCATCTTGCCAAGGACTGTAAGGTGAGTATAAAATGCACAGAATGTGACAGCACACATCACAACACAGCTCTACACCCTGGGTCAGCCCCATGGACCGTATCTTACACCAAAGGTGTTAGCGAGCATGGCAGGGAGGAAGGTGACACTGTTACAACCATACCAGAGGTCACTTCCCAATGTACAGAAGTCTGCAAAGGAGCCATAGGTGGTAGATCCTGCTCCAAGATTTGTCTAGTCAGAGTGTACCCGACAGGCCAAAGGGATGAAGCCATTAAGCTTTATGTAATTATGGATGATCAGAGCAACAAATCTCTAGCCTGTCCAGCCTTCTTTGATGTATTAAATATCAAGGGCCCAAGCACCCCATACTCCCTTGAAACTTGTGCAGGAGTTATTGAGACAACCGGGAGAGTCCATAGATGGAAAAATACGCTTGCCCTTGCCAACTATAATGGAATGCAATCGGATTCCCGATAATAGATCCGAAATTCCTACACCAGATGTACACTTGAAACGTATAACACATTTAATCCCAGAACTCGACCCCAAGGCCCAGATAATGCTTCTTCTTGGAAGAGATATCCTACGTCCATAAAGCAAGGGACCAGATAAATGGCTCTCCCAATACACCTTACGCACAGAAGCTAGACCTTGGATGGGTCATCATAGGAGAAGTCTGCCTGGGAGGTGTACACAGGCCAACCAGCATCAACACTTTGTATACAAACACACTGAAGAATGGTCACCCTCTCTCTCTTCCAACCATATCCAAATTGTTTTCTGGTCAAAGAAACTCAGAATAACCAACTAACTAACTTCTTAGGAAACCCTCATAGTAACAGCTACCCTTGCAGTGAGGATGATGATCACTTAGCCTGCAATGGCTTCCAGAGATCCAAAGGCGGCAACCAGCTGGCTCTATCTATTGAGAACAAATCCTTCCTAGAGTATGTGTAAAGACAATTCCAACAGCTGGGTAGCTCCTCTCCCCTTCAAACCACAAAGACATTCTCTTCCTAAAAGGGAAGAGTCACTCAAATGTTTCACTTTTCTCACACCCACTCTCTAAAAGAAACCAGAGATGAGAGAGCACTTCTTTACAGTCATGAGAAAGATATTTGAGAGTGGACATGCAGAAGTAGCTCCCAGTATTAAAAAGAAAGAATGCTGGTACTTGCCAATCTTTGGAGTATATTACCCAAAGAAACCAGGTCAGATCAGAGTCGTGTTTGACTCCAGTTCTAAATATAATGGAGTCTCCCTAAATGATGTACTTTTAACAGGTTCAGACCTCAACAACAAACTCTTGGGAGTACTCATACGCTTTTGTAGAGACTCTGCTGCTTTCATAGCAGACATCCAGCAAACTTTCCATAGCTTTCTGGTGAGATAAGACCATAGGAACACAAGACATGCTTGTCTGCTCCAACCTACTCCACAAAATAGCCTCCAACAGCATACAGGTAATGAAAGCCTTCCCATCCCAAGATAACGCTAGTGACTTCAAAGACTTAGATTTGGGAACAGACACCTTACCTGTACAATGCAGCCTTGACCTAAACTGGGACTTGAAATCTAATACATTTACATTTCAAGGGAACAAGGAGGAGAAACCCTTCACATGCAGTGGAGTACTTTCTACATTAAATAGTTTGTATGACCCTCTAGGGTTTGCAGCTCCAGTGACCATTCAAGGCAAAGCTCCACTCCGGGAGTTAACAACAGAATCTTGTGACTGGGATTCACCACTTCCATCAGAAAAAGAACTGTGGATAGAATGGAGAGACTCTTTAGAGACACTGTCTATCATACACATTCCAAGGCAATACTCTTCTACTCTTCCTACAGGAATTAAAGAAAGGACACTCTGGGTATTCTGTGATGTGTCAACCAAAGCAATAGCTTCTGTGGCTTACCTTAAAACTGTTGACTACCAAGGTCAGTGCCATATAGGATTTGTTATGGGCAAAGCAAAACTAGCTCCACAGCCAGAGCACACTATACCCAGACTACAACTTTGTGCAGCTATTTTAGCAGTAGAAATGGCTGACCTCATCACTTCAGAAATTGACTTTCAACCAAGTAAGACTGAATTCTTCAGACAGTCTACTTCATTTTGCGAAGTTCTTTAAAAAAGATTTCCCTCCAACCTCCAACAACTGCAAAGGTTGGCACCTCTGCCAAAAGACACACAGAGTGAATGAACTTAAGCAAGCAACAGACATTGACATTCCCAATTAACAGCATTAAAAATCTACTAAAGAGTTTGAGCACATTCAAGGCAAACAACTTGTCTGCAAAGACAGTGTCCTGAGGAAGCTTGACCTCCACTTGATCAAAATGGACTTTTAAAAGTGGAGGTCAAGGTCACAAGGCAGCAGGAGACACAACTTTACCTCAGACCAAATTCTGAACTGGAACTGGTCTTACCACTCTCTTCCAGAGAACTAGAAAATGGATGATATCTTACAATATCAGACGGGGAGTGTTATGCCTCCAGCATTGTTTATAGTTTTTTATTGCATCAGCTTGTCATTCATTTGTATGGTTATGCCTCTTCTATAGAAATGTCCTTCTTAGGCCACCATAACCCTACCATGTGATCCTGTGTAATACCAGGAAATGATCACTGTAGCTGCCATTTTCATAGTCTATCCACCCAGCCTCGTCGTAGCATCGTTGTTAGGTATTGTTTATAGCCCATGTCTATCTATAAAGGCAGATAATTATTTACTTGCTTACCTTTTTATGCAATTTTCTATCTATTATATACGCAACTACCTCATGTACAGTATGTTTCTCCCTAGGTATCTAGGCCTTATACTATTACAGATGCCTCTCACCCCCTTTAGTTTACATATGCTACACAGTGTTTATGTATTTATATATATATATATATATATATATATATATATATATATATATATATATATATATATATACATATATATATATACATATATTATGTTGTATTTACAGCTTACTAAGCACTGTCATTTTCTATCTCCCCTAGTTTTACACCTTGCCCTTTGTTAATAAAACTGATGCTCAATATGTTGTCAGTGGATTAATGAAGGAAGGAAGGAAGGAGTTTAGCTGCATGTCAAGCTACACACTACCCCAAGGTAACACGTAGTGAGGACAGAACAACATTATTAAGAGAATGCTAAAAGCTTACTGGTGCAAGATTACAGCTAGGAGGAGACATTGGAGCCTAACAATCATATACAAAACTTATAACTGACTCTGAGAGTTTGTCAGACATCATTAAAGGGAAATTAGACCAATTATAATGATGAGTTAGGCTGCAAGATGATGTGTCATAAACTGGCTGGTAGTGGATTAAATGATGTTGCTGTGTTAGTTCAGGCAAAGCAGCCAGACATGCACAGTAACTTCTGGACTCAGTGGCTTAACTTGATACAGGGGCGTAACAATAGAGGAAGCAGACCCTGCGGCTGCAGGGGGGCCCAGGAGGTATAGGGGCCCCACGAGGCCCTAATTCATATACAATTTCAATAAATATTGGAGAAACAAGTCAACCTCTAAACATTTTGGGGGCCTGAATAATAATTTGCTGTGGGGCCCAGTAATATCTAGTTACGCCACTGACATGATATTACACGGCCCCACAATACATGATTTTTCAGGCCTCTAAAATGTTTAGAGGTTGACCTGTTTTACCAATATTTATTGAAAGTGTATATGAATTAGGGCCCCTATACCACATTACCCCCCTACAGCCGCAAGGTCTACTTCCTCTGTAGTTACAACCCTCCTTCTGGTGCATTTCATGGCAGGTAGGTGTGGCCTGTGGCCTGTCCCATTATTGCTCTCAGCTTAGACAGGAAGAAGGAAACAGAAACAGGAATATGAATCATAAGACATTGGCAAAACCGCAGGAATGGCCTTAACCAAAATGCCCACACAAGCAGGTTACTACAATAAGAATAGCCATATCATCTAAAATGATCATATTTATGTTTTGCATACTTTTCTTTCTCTACAATCATTATAAGTGCATCATTATATTTCTCAGCCATTTGTAAGAACTTCCAATTATGAACCTGTAGTGTTTAACAGCAGCCTTTTTAAGAAATGTTTGTTCATGTTTATTACTATGCAGCAGAGGGGACATTAGAGGGCACCCTCTATAGCAGGCCAGATATTATTGCCTTAGGGATGATGCAGCCATGTGGAGCAGAGCTGGCAACTTTTCATCTTGTTTGTTATATGGCAATAAGCTTTGTTCTTATTGGTTCAATAATGTGACAGTATTGCTTCACAGAATGGATATTTTATCTGTTTTGTAAAGCTGAGCTTTCATTTTGTGGAAAGAATGAATCCTGCACTATAAAATCTTGCTTTCTGTCACAAATATATATTTTGTCGTTCAAATCTAGCTTGGCATGCACTAGTAAGTTACACTATTTTATATATTATGTCAAAGTTTTTTTTACATAATTCATTCTGTAAGTAACTTTGCACATAAGTGCATTCTTTACATTAAGGTTATACATTTGTGAGAGAGATTGCTTGTTAAAATGTACAGAATGGAGTTCGTAATAAAACATCCTTTTGTGCACTAACCAGATTTTGTTCTCATTCTTTAATAGAAATAAGTATTTTGTATATTTTATCTGTGTATGGTCACAAATACTTATATACCACAAGAGACATTAATTCTGTGTATTAGGGATAGTTTTGTATGTAGAATGTATTTGGGACAAACTGCACCCCATAAAGCAGCTGGGGAGTTTGTAAAAGAGGTAAATACTCTCTTGTGCTCAATGCACCATGGAGCACTTTCCAACTCAAGTCTCCAGTAGGTCTCGCCACTGAGGTCTTTCACCCGAAACAGCTTTCTTCTTATATCATGAGTGTCAAAGTAAAATTATCTTACTGGCTCAAGTTGGAGGAAAGAGATGCTTGAGGGGATTGACAGGTCTTGGGTGCAATGATGTCTTTATGATGTCTGGAGATGAGAAGTTCCAAGGTGGATGTGGCTCTCCATCATGTGAAACCCCATCAATGAAGGTATGAGAATCAGCAGAGATTGTGTCCTTGAATTCTTTGAGCAGACGGTGTGGAACCCTAGTGGTGAGAAATCCCATGCGTTGCAGAACTACCAGAGAGTCCACCCAATCTGATTTCTCAAAATCCAAGAGATCCCCAACTCTGGTTAACTGAGCCTGGCAAAGGTGGTGGCGGATGCTGATGGATTCCAACATCCTAGTCTTAAAAGATAGATTGTAAATTAGGGGCACATTTAGAATGTCTTCCCCTTGAATGGCTCCTTGCCTTAACAACGAGACCATGCTCCAGGTCTAGAGTGTCTTGGTAGTAAGCTGGCAGGGTTGAGAGGCTTCTTAGGAAACCCTCCGATTCAATGACAAAAAATTGCCGGTCATACCCCATATTGCGTACCTGGTTATAAAAGCTTGGTGCTCGGGTACACCACTGTGAAGAAGGATCTGCATACAAGTATCTCTGTATTTGCTGGAGATGGAAGGTGTGCACTTGAGAACATATGCACATGACTCCCTGCTCTAACTTTCTCAACGGGAGGCTTGAAACACCTGCAGAGACCAAGTGCTTTCCCATCCAGAGAAAGTCCAGTAACCTTCTCTGGATCTTAGCAATGAATTCTTGGGTTGGGCTAAGTCATATCAGCCGGTACAAGAGCTGAGAGGCCACCAACTGATTGATCACCAAAGCTATCCCCCTCATAGAAAGTTTTTTAGCAAAACCCTTCCACTTTCCCAGGCGGGTTAAAACATGCTCCTCAAGTTTAATTAAATTCTGTGGGCCAAAGCTATAGGCCTGCAGAGTCTATAAGATATTGGTGATCCACCCTGTCAAATGCCTTCTCTTGATCCAGAGAGAAAAGCAAGAGATAGACCAGTCCTTCTCGCAAAATGTCACAAATCAGAAAGACATTATCAAAAATTGTCCAACTGGAGACTATATAGGACTGTTCAGGATGAATCACCTCTGCCAGCACAGATTTGAGCCTGAGTGAGATAGCTTTGGCCACGATCTTATAGTCTGTGCTGAGCAGTGAGACTGGTTTCCAGTTCTTAATAATGCGGAGATCCCCCTTCTTAGGAAGTAGTGAGAACACTGCATGATGACAATAAAGTGGCAACCTACCTTTCTTGAGGGCCTCGGTTAGAACCCAGTGGAAATCAGGGCCCAGAAGAACTCTACGGTCAGTCGTCAAGCCCAGGAGATTTATTGTGGGACATTAAACAGAGTGTTAGAGAGAGTTCTACTAGAGTGATTGGTGTCTCCAACCTCTCTTTTCTCCTCTCACTGACAACTGGAAGCACATCCCATAGCTCCTCACAGGCATCTGGAGAGATGGGATCTGGAGAAAAAAAGTTTTGACAAAAGGACCGGGCTTTGTCCTGGATAGCCTCCAGATGCTCAAGGGGGGTGCCATCCTCTGCAAGAAGCCATGTGATTTGTTTTTGGTTCCCCTTTTTTTTTTCCAGAGCATAGAAGAATCGAGAACCACAATCCATATCACCAGGTAACTGCATCCGCTTTGCATGTTACTGTTCCATGTTACGCATCGATTCTTTCCTTTCTAGGTATTCACACTCTGGTCTTCAGAGCCTAATAGCCTTTGCTCAGGATCAAGCACCTCCCCAGTCAGTGCCTCAATCTCTGCATTGCGCTTCCTGCTCAAATTTTGGTATACTCTAGACACGAGCTTGAAGTGAACCATGCCTACATCCCACCACTGATTCAATGTGGCAAATTCATCCTGAAAAGCCCTCCAGCCTCTCCATGTATCCCGGACTGACTTTGCGAAACCCTCATCTTCTAATAAACTGTTGTTAAAGTGCTAGTATGCAGCTTTTGGCAGATATGGTACGACTGACATTCTCAGGGAAACACAATTGTGGTCTGATTATGGTGCCAATCTAATAATCTGAGATTGAGAAACATGACCATGTCTCACCTTGACATAGGTGAAGACATCCGTCTCTGGGTTCTGTTCTCTCCAGACGTCAACCAAGGAGAAATGAGCAATTAGTTAGACTCATACTGTCCTTCCACTCTAGATGCCAGGTTGCTTCAAGCTCTGGAGTGCTCTCTTGGAGGAGTACCCTCCTTGATGAAGAAAGGATAGTACCCGAAACATTCATAAAGGGTTCTGACAGCCATTTGTAATAAGTGTGCTTATACTCAAGGCCATTACCGAGTGTTAGGAAGTGCTTTAGCCCTCATCAAGGTCTGATGAGACAAACATTTTTTGTGAAACTTCATTATATGGAGATATTCCGCTGTTCCATAGTTCTTGGCCTCTTTTATGACATTACTGCATTGTCTCACAGAATTGATAACTAAAGGCAAATCTGCCACTTCTCCAGAGCCATATGCAGCTTCTCCAATTTAACACCAATGTTGCTCTCAAGAAACTTTTTGAGTTCCTCAGCAGGGATGATTGGGGAAGAAGGATTCGCCAATCCTTTGTCAACCTCCTCTTTTATGTTCCCCTCATCCATGAGCTTTTCCTTGCAAAGGGATTGATAATTTCCCCTCTCCACTAGAGCTTTGAGAATCTCTCCACAAGATGTTGCAGGAGAAGGATCAGAATCACTTGTCATCTGCAAACCACGCAATGGCTCGGGTGTTCCCTCAATTTCACTTGAAACATATTTGGAAGTGTTTGACACAAGAGCAACAGAAACAATTAGCTCCCCAGCAACAGAGGGAGCTTTGGGGGCTCGATGTTTAGCCTCTGGCCTTTCCACTGCCTCATGTGCCTCCTGGATGGCAATAACATCAGGGTCAGTGGAAGACAAGGGAGAAGAGATCTTAGCATGAATAATAGTTTGTCTGACTCCACCCTCACCATCTACCCCAGCAGGGTCCTGTCTGAGGCTTATCCCAATATTCTCCCCCTCCTGGCGTGAAATACCCCGAGGCACTAAAAACTGAGGCTGGTTGTAGTTCCCAAATCTCAGCACCTCAGTGACTGCCCACTCTGCAGGAGTCTCATGAGGTGTCACTTTACACTCCAGGGGAAGATCTTACAAATTATTTGGAGTCAGATTCTGCACCCCTGACTCTGTGGGGAGACCCACACTGCCATGTTCAAGGCTGTGCAGACCATTAACCTCATTATTCCCCACCTGGTCTGGAGGCAAGAGTGCATGATCTGACACCGGTTGATCGCGACCAAAAATTGGGCCAGACAATGTCACCACATGAGGAGCAGATGTTTTGCTGCCCTTTGTACCCTTGGATGGGGGTGCTTCATCATTAACCACTGATGCCCATTCATCAGGTACCGGGCAGTTGGATTTAAATTTCCTCTTCTTTTTCTTGGCATTAGAAGAAGAAAGGCCACTGTCTGCCCCCACCCCAACAGGTGTCACAATCATGGGCACCCCCACAACCTCAGGGGTGCTCATAACAGGGGTATAATTTTTTTTGAAGGACCAGCTGTGGCCCTGGGGGATGCATTGACATTTTCCCCCTCCTTCTCTTTTACTGCAATTGAAAGACTGTGAGGAACGTACCTGGTGGTCTAGTGGGGGGATGGCAGAGACGCCTGCCACCCCCATGGCGGGGCCGCCGGCCGCGTTGAGCGGCTTTCAGTAGGCCGCAGTCGCCGGTATCTTAGGGCGTGTGTGGTGCGCTCTTGTGGAATTTAAAGGCGCAGGCGCAATGACGCCAGCGTGCAATGGTGCGAAATTGAACAGTATATAAGGCTCATTGGGGCCGCGAGAGCTTGCCCGTGATAGGATCTTGTTCCTGGTGCTTTGTGAGCTTTATTCTGATTCTGGTTTTTGACCCCTGCCTGGCTATACGATTATCCTGACTTCTATATCTGACCCTTGTCTGAATATCGACTATCCTTCTGCTGAACCCTCCTGTCTGACTGATTACCCGGTTTTGACCTTTGCCTGCCTGATTACAAAAGACTTCTGCCTGCCTCGACCCAGCCTGTACTGACTACGATTCTGGTTTCCTGTTTTGTACCGTGACCCTCGGTCTAAAGACTCTTGCTTACAGTCGTGCCCCTCTGCCTATACAGAACCTCTAGCCTTGCACCTCTCGTTTAAGTCGTGGTGGCATCCAAGTATCTGAGGGCTCCTCCCGAGGCCAACGGCGGTCACACTACAGGTGAAGCACGAGCCGAGACTAGGGTGCGTGGCATTTGTTCTGGTGTTGGGTGCCAACTATCATTATCACGGGCCATGGAAGACAAAGGTCACGCCACTGCTGCCACTCCTCCATCTACTACTGAAGCGATCCTAACCACCTTACTTCAGCGCTTGCAGGATCATGAGCGGAAGCAAGATTACCTCATGCAGGGCTTTCACAACCTGACACGCTGACTGGAGTCCACACCTCAGTCTCCAAGTCCTGTTGCTCCTATGGCCATTCCTGTGGGTTCTTCTGCTAGGTCCCATGAACCCAAAATTGTGTTCTCCGATAAGTTCAGTGGGGACAGATCTAAATTCTATGTGTTCCAAGAGGCGTGCAAATTATACCTCAGCTTTTTCCCCCACTCTTTTGCTACTGGCAAAGAAAAAGTGAGGTTCTTAATGACCCTGTTACCGGGTGATCCCCAAATTTGGGCCCTCAGATTGCCCATCTCTGATCCTGCCCTTTTTTCCCTAGACACATTCTTTAAAACCATGGCTGTACTTTACGATGACCTGGATCGTGCATCATCTGCCGATTCCGCGATTCGTAAATTCCGGGATGCGGAGGTGTATTGCACTGAATTCCGCCGGTGGGCAGTTGAAACTGGGCGGAACGACATGGCTCTTCGCAGCCAGTTCTGTATTGGGCTTGCTGTTTCTGTCAGACAGCTTATTAAATTACCCCCTATCTTCTAACCTGGATGATCTCATGTCATCTCATTGCCATCCAGGTAGATAGGAGGCAGAGAAAAGAAGGGGTGAAAGGGGTTCTTCTTTGCATTCTGGGTTTACCAATGTTAAGTCTAACTTTTCTAATGTGGTGTCCAATGTTAAGTCCCCTAATCCTTCCATGCTTCAACCTCAGAATGAACCCATGCAATTGGGCATATCCCATCTAACCTCTGAAGAAAAAGCCCGCAGACGTTCCCTAGGTCTTTGCATTTACTGTGGGGAAAAGGGTCATTTTCTGAATTCATGTCCTAAGAGGCCGGAAAACTTCCAAGCCTAAATGGAGAAGGGGAGCTTCATTTGGGTGCAGAAGTTTCCTCTCCCCACTCTACCTCTAGGATTTTGTTACCGGTTAAGTTAACCTGGCCTACGGGCTCTGTTAAGGTGTCCGCTTTTGTGGATTCGGGGGCAGAGGGGATTTTTTTGGATGCTACCTTTGCAGCAAAATTTGGTATTCCATAAACCCCTCTAATTCCTCCTTTTTGGATTTTGGCGGTCGATAAAAAACCCTTAGGGTCAGGCCTGGTAACTAAAAAATCTGTGTTTCTATGTTCTCCTCTTATTCTGTGGTTACTTTGGCTTCAGACCCATAATCCTCATATTGACTGGGTATCAGGGGAGATTATTCAATGGGGTTTTAAGTGTGGTGGTACCTGTATTCCTCCAGTGGTGGCAACTACCTCTGTAGAAGGTTTACCTGCAGCATATGCTGAATATGCTGACGTATTTTCTAAAAAAGCTGCAGAAACCCTACCCCCACACAGGCAGTATGACTGCCCAATTGATCTAATCCCTGGGTCTACTCCTCCTTGAGTTAGAACCTATCCCCTTTCCTTGCCAGAAGCCCAGGCAATAAAAGAGTATATCAGGGAGAACCTTGATAGAGGGTTTATTAGGCCTTCTAATTCTCCCGCAGGGGCCGGATTCTTTTTTGTTGGGAAGAAAGATGGGGGTCTTCGCCCTTGTATTGATTATAGGGGTCTAAACAAGATCACCGTAAAGAATCGCTATCCCCTTCCTCTGATTCAATATTCAATATTTCCAGTAACGATCTAGAGATGGATACAGGAAAGGTGAAAGCTGTACTGGATTGGACCCAACCTCTTTCTTTACGTGCAACCCAAAGGTTCCTAAGTTTCGCCAATTACTATCGCCAGTTTATTAAGAACTTCTCCCTAATCGTGGCTCCCATTAGAAACTTGACTAAGAAAGGTGCTGACCCGAGCATTTGGTCCCCCGAAGCTATCCAAGCTTTCGAAGTCCTCAGAAATGAGTTCAGTTCAGCCCCTATTCTGCGGCACCCTGATACTGCACTTCCATTTATTGTTGAGGTAGATGCCTCAGAGGGTGGGGCAGGAGCAGTCCTTTACAAAGGTATCCGATAACCAACAAAGTGCACCCCTGTGTTCGCCTGCTGAGGCAAACTATGACATCGGTAATAGAGAATTGTTGTCTATCAAATGGGCCTTTGAGGAATGGCGGCATCTATTGGAGGGAGCAAAACATTTGATAACGGTCCTTACTGACCATAAAAATATCCTGTATATAGAGCCTGCCAATCGACTAAATCCTAGGCAGGCTAGATGGGCATTGTTTTTCACCAGGTGTAATTTCTCTTTAACTTTTAGACCTGGCTCTAAGAACACTAAAGCAGACACACCCTCTAGGAGTTTTGAATCCAGCCCCTCTGAATCTAGTGAGTGTACCCCCATCATTCCTGGTGCATTAATTGTGGCGTTCTAGAATCTGATCTAACTTCCTTGTTATCTCCTGTTCAGTCTTCTGCTCCTGTAGAAACTCCCTCTGGAAGATTATTTGTACCAGAAGATTTAAGAGAGCAAGTTTTGAGGGAGGTTCACAATTCTAAAATGGCAGGACATCCTGGCATTGCTAAGACTGTGTCACTTCTGTCCCGCAAGCAGGATGCTAAAACTTTTGTTAACTCCTGTCCAGTTTGCCAGAGGTCTAAACCTTCCAGGAATCTGTCTCAGGGATTGTTAAGTCCGCTACCCATTCCTGACAAACCTTGGTCCCATCTTTCGATGGATTTTATTGTAGATTTACACCCTTCTCAAGGAAAACTGTGATTTGGGTGGTGGTGAATAGGTTTAGCAAAATGGGCCATTTTGTTTCCCTTCCACATCTCCCTTCTGCCAAAACCTTGGCTGAATTGTTAATTTCTCACATTTTTAGGTTGCATGGTTTTCTGGTCAATATTGTTTCCGACAGATGGGTTCAGTTTGTTTCGAAATTTTGGCGAGCCTTCTGCTCTTTAGTTGGGATTGATTTATCCTTCTCTACCGCTTACCACCCCCAAACCAACGGCCAAACTGAAAGGGTTAATCATCCCTTGAACAGTATCTGAGGTGTTATGTATCTGACAACCAAACCTCATGGGCTGAACTATTACCCTGGGCAGAATTTGCCTACAATAATGCTACTCATTCCTCCACTGGGGAATCTCCTTTCTTTATTGTCCATGGTTTACATCCCAAAGCATTTTCCTTTTCTGGTTCTTTGTCTCGGGTACCCTCTGTTAACTCCTCTATCAAACAGTTTGCGAAAATTTGGTCTCAGGTGCATGACTCTCTTTCCACAGCTACAGCCGCTCAGAAAAAGGCAGCTGATAGATCCCGTAGGGAGGCACCTAAATATAAGGTTGGTGACTCTGTTTGGTTGTCTACTAAAAACATCAAGCTTAAGGTGTCCCTCTCTCAAGTTGGGTCCCAAGTTTATTGGTCCATATCCCATCTCAGAAATAATTAATCCAATGGCGCGAAATTTGAACAGTATATAAGGCTCATTGGGGCTGTGATCCTGACTTCTACATCTGAATATCGACTATCCTTCTGCTGAACCCTCCTGTCTGATTGATTACCCGGTTTTGACCTTTGCCTGCCTGATTACGATTGACTTCTGCCTGCCTCGACCCAGCCTGTACTGAATACGATTCTGGTTTCCTGTTTTGTACCGTGACCCTCGGCCTAAAGACTTTTGCTAACAGTCGTGTCCCTCTGCCTATCCAGAACCTCTAGCCTTGCATCTCTCGTTTAAGTCCTGGTGGCATCCAAGTAGCTGAGGGCTCCTCCCGAGGCCAAAGGCGGTCACACTACAGGTGAAGCACGAGCCGAGACCAGGGTGCTTGGCATTTGTTCTGGTGTTGGGTGCCGACCGTGACAAAGACACACTGCTGCCTTACTAACTTCAGTGAAGAAGGAGTAGGTTTGGATATTGTAGAAGTGGGTTCTTTATTGAAGGAGATATAAGGATAAGATGTTTTATTTGAGGCACTGGGGGCAAGAACAGGGGCTGTGGTCTTAATATGTCTTTTGGGGCAACTCTGGCGAGTGAGCCTCAGGTTCTTGCAAAGGAAGCACCTCACTTCGTCTGTGCTGTAAAAAATGTATACAGCACCCCTTCAAACTGAACCCCGAAAGACCCCTCAGTATTGTCTTGACCCCTAGGTAAAAGAAGTTGCCCCTGCCTTTTAAAGGAAAGTGCCTCAGTCTGCTCTCCTTACATCCCAGGGGGATTTTAGATATATTTGATTTTTAACTCCCCAAGGGCTTGCAGGAGGGGGTACAATAAGTGGTCTTGCAGGAAGCGGACACATTAGATAAAACCACCCTTGTGTCCAATCCTTCTAGGTGTTCTACAGGGACATAACTCCCTCCCACTATGATACCCCTTTGCACCACCTTTGTATGAACTGCAGTTAGTGTACGGGCAAAGATTATGGCTTTCCCATACATTTTAATTGCTGCCCCTATTGCAGAGGGGCCCACCACTTCAGCTGCAGCCTTTATGTAAGCCTCTATGCCATGAGCACTTGACATTAGGCGTCTGACCCCATGCTTCCTTGTAAGCTTCCCTGCCCCAGCAGTGACTTGGCTTGGGTTGCTGCCAGTGGCTACTGTCTGTGCAAATGTTTTAGCAGGGGTCACATTGGCTGCAGCAGCATAAGTAGAGGCAGTGGGACTTTTTGACATGGGCTCTGACTGGTGTTTCTGTGCAGAGCTACAACTGGGTCTTTCAGGTCCTTTTCCTTTAGAATTCTGAGGTACTTTTTATAACTTTCCATTTTATTCCCTCTCATTATTATATTACAAAACAACCCACAAAAAAATGCTTTATACTGTTGATCAAAAAAAGTAAACAATTTGTGCTGAAACAGCAGAAAAATACAAGTGAAACTGACTCTCAGGTGTGGGGGAGGGATAGGGGATCTAACAATGAGTTTGTAGCCCAGAGGAAGGGAAGGGAACTGGAATAGCAATCACTCACCTTTTGGGTCAAAAGAAAAATTGATATTTAGTAAAGAAAAACAACTCAAAACTTCCCAAATTTCACCCACCAAGTGGACAACACACATTCACACACCAAGTGAAATTAAAAAAAAATCTATCTTAAACAGGGATTTCTATGCTTAATTCAGCACCAAACATTGAGCTTTCTCCTTTGTGTTTTTACCCCACAAAAAATGCAGTCAATTGCTTTTGGTAGCAATATTAGTTCAATACAACAAAAAGGCAGTGCAATTACAGAACTTCCACTTGGTGACTGTGTGCACGGGCACACAGGATCCTTTGTGTCAAGATCCTAGACACTCTCTCGCTGTCTCTCCCATTCAAAGATCATGAGAGACTGACCAGAATGGAGTTTAAGGGCTTCTGATTAGCCATCTGAGGCTAATCAGACCAGCTGGTCAGCTTGTAGCACTCCCCTGTTCAGTGGCGTAACTAGATGTTGCTGGGCCCCACAGCAAATTAATTTTAGGGCCCCCAACATATCCAGTGTTTGTCCTGTTTTACCAATATATATTCAAATTGCTCATCAATGAGAGCCTCATGGGGCCCCCTGTACCTCCTGGGCCCCCCTGCAGCCACAGGGTCTGCTTCCTCTGTAGTTACGCCCCTGCCCCTGTTTGCGGGAGGCCTTGACTTCCACGGCTGAAGCCTGACTCTCCAACCCTTGTCTAGAAAGTAAATCTGCATTTTGATTTTCTTTTCCAGGCCTGTGTTTTACCCTAAATGAAAAGGGTTGGAGGGCCATGTACCACCGCATCAACCTGGTGTTTGTGTCTTTCCTGGAATGATCAGTCACCAGCACAAACTGCACCCCTGCCAGGTAGTACTAAAGTGCTTCAATGGCCCATTTAGCAGTTTTTTTCTATCACCAAATAGTTTTTCTCTCTGGAGAAAAGTTTCCTACTAATCAAATTTTTGATATAACACAGCCACTATACCCACCCCCTATACCCACCTCTGAGGCGTCTGTCTGTAGAATAAAAGATTTTGAGAAATCTGGACTTCTTAAAGTCTGTGAAGTTTTTTTATATGATCAAAAGCCTTCTGACACTCATGTGCCCATACTACCTCTGTAGGGGCATTTTTATTTGTGAGTGAACATGTAATTGTAGAGTAGTTGGGAATAAAGCAGTGGTAGTAGCCAGCGAACCCCAAAAAAGACCTTACCTCAGTTTTTGTCTGAGTGCTGCTACCTTTGTCTGAGTGCTGCTACCTTATCTGCTACAAGCGTAACCTGGGCATTTCCCACTATATATCCTAGGTACTTGGTTTCAGTTTTCCCCAATGCACACTTCTTGGGATCTGCTGTCAAGCCTGCTAGTCTTAGGGAGTGCAAGGCAGCCATTAAGAGTTCCAGGTGACCTTGGCAGGTTTTGCTATAAATTACCACCACCAAATTGGGTGCAGCATAACCAGCATGAGGGTGCAACACCTTATCCATAAGCCTTTGGATCGTACCAGGGGCCCCATGTAGGCCAAATGGCATCTTAGTGAATTGGTATAAGCCATAAAGAGTTGCAAAGGCAGTTTTTGGTTTGGAATTTTCCTCAAGGGGAATCTGCCAATAATAAAATTAATTATATAGTTTTGGGGTATATGCTATCTTTGTAATAAGAACTGTGCACGGGTCCACTTCCACTTTATCGGTGGGTAGATGTCCTAATTCCATGCTATTGGGATGAATAAACATGATGCCCTCAGTTTTCCAAGGCTTTAAGAGATTAACATGGTATATTTGTTTACCTTTTCTGTAATCTGGGTGAGAAATCTCGTAATTCACTTCCCATGTCCTGTGCAATATCTCAGAGGGACCCTGCCATTTAGCTAAGAGCTTACTCTCTGAGGAAGGGAGGAGTAACAACACTTTATCACCTGTCTGAAATGTTCAGAGACAAGCATTCATATTAAAGTTCTGCTCCTGACTTTGTTGTGCCTTCCTCAAATTCTCTCTGGCTTAGTGACCCAGTAAATCTAACCGATCTCTTAGAGCCATGACATACTGCACAGTATTTTTAAGAGTGCAGGATTGCTCTTCCTTTACCAAATCCAGCACCACATGTGGCTGCCTCCCATACAATAGCTCAAAAGGCGAGAAGTACATTGAGGCTTGTGGGACTACAAAGTGCAGAAAAGGGAGCAATTCATCCCAGTTTTTCTTTTCAGAGTTTACAAACTTTCTTAACATGCTCTTTAAAATTCGCTTGAACCGTTCAACCAAGCCATCAGTTTGTGAGTGACACACTGAGGTTTTTACTGACTGTACCTTTAAGAGTCCCAGGATCTCTTTCATAAGCTCGGACATAAAATTGGTCCCCTGATCGGTAAGCATATCTTTAGGGAGTCCCCACCCTTGAGAACAGCTGAAAAAGTATAGTAGCCACTTGCTTAGCGGTAACTATTCTTAAAGGGAATGCCTCTGACTAGCGAGTGGCATAGTCTACCACTACTAAAATGAACTTGTGACGTTTTGCAGAGGGTTCTAAAGGGCCAACAAGATCTACCCCCACTCTCTTAAACGGAACATCTATTAAAGGTAAAGTTTTTAAAGGGGCAGGTTTTGAATTTATTTGGCTGGTTAACTGACAGTCTAGACATGTAGCACAGAATTTATCAACATCTTTGTAAATACCTGGCCAAAAAAAACCTTGCAAGTACACGGTGTAAGGTTTTATCTCTACCTAAATGGCCAACCCAGGGATCTGTATGAGCCAAGTTAAACACAGCCCTTATTAACTCCCTAGGGACCACCATTTGTTTCAAAACCTCCCTTGTTTGTGTATTCTTTTACACCCTGTTTAACAAAATCATTATGCAATTCAAAATGAGGGAAAAGATTATCACTTTCGGGTATCATTACTTTGTCCCCAATTTTTACCACTTTGTCATACAGTCTGGCCAACACTGGGTCCTCTCTTGGTTTTCTCTTTCTAAAGTCAGAAAGAGAGAACTGAGTTAAACATACAACACCATAATCCTCCTGTCTGTTACAGGAATATTTAGGACCCCAGACAGGTGACTTAGGGACTATTTTACCTTCAGTCTCATTTATAGAAACCTAGTCCTGTTTGTCCATTTGTCTCTGTTTCCAGAACTTTTTCAGGAGTTGAGTCTACGAAAAGATGTCTGGTGAAAAAAGGGAACAGTTTATCCAGTGCATCTGGGCAAACATGTTCAACAGGGGAAGGTGTTTGTATTAAAGTAGAATAAAAATGCACATCCCTTCCCAGTAACACAGGAGTAGGCAGCCAATGTGCAACTGCAACACAAAAGGAAACTAGCTTGTCATTAACCCTCAAGGTTGCCTGGGTTGTAGGGTATTTCTTTATATACCCATTGATACACTCAATATTAAAAGTAGCAGTGTAGTTAATGAGCTCTGGAGTTCTGGGGGAATTAACTCTTATAGAATGAGAGTAGTCCTGGAATGAACCATCCCAGTAACCTGTTTCCCATAGACCTCCACCCTTACCACTGGGGGATGACAATTTTCCTTGATGGCTGCTGTTGCTGTAGTGTTGGCAAACGTGCAGTCCATATTAGAAACCATCACATGGAGGGGGGAACAATAGCAGAGTTATATGGAGGAACAGCTCCTCTGGCAATACTTTACCTTGCCATGGCTGCACAGGCTTCGCAGGTAATTTCTTCCTGGTGGGGTGCTGATTGTTCATAGGTTTACCTGGTCACATTGACCCCTGTCCCCTGGCCATCTTGAAGACTGTGCAGCACCTTTAGGGGACAGCTGACGCTGGCTCTGTGGATGACTGTCACAAACCTTTGCCCAGACCAAGTTCCTCTTCTTCCGATAGGTAATTTTCCACTAGTTGTACAGCTAGCGGGAGGGTAATAGCTTGGTGCCTTTGAACCCACCGGTGTGCCTCAACAGGCAGGACAAGCAGAAACTGCTCCAGAACAACAGTTTATATTACCTGATCTGCAGTGTTTCCTGCAGGCTTGAGCCACCTGGTGCAAAAGTCCAAACTATGCAAATGTGTAACCAGTATATGCAATATTTTAAATCTGTTAAATGAGCTTACTGCTATGCACAGTGGGCCCAGATGCACATGCCCCAGACCTTCAGCAAAGGAAGCAAACACCAGGAAATATCAAAGGAGGGTGGCACAAGCCTGGACCCACACAGTAGTAAGATCTGAGTCAGATTGTAAAAGTTTAAAAAGCTAACATTTTATTCTCCATAATTAAGAACCAAGGCCTGATGCATTTTGTGTCTACCAGGGACTCTAAGTCATATGCTGAACATTGAACAATACATACAGGATATTTAAAAGAAAGATAGCCAATGAGAAACAAGTAGGCAGTGCTACACGATGTGTCGCTCAAAGAAGACATTCAAATCCTAGGATTCAATAGACACACCCCAAGGCCAAAGCAATAGTTAACTTAACCAAAGCAAAGTTAACTTAATTACAGAATGCATAGTACAAAGTATAAAGTACGTACAAGTAAATATATTACCACTGTCAAGACCACATCCCAAATCTACCGTACAATTAGGACCACATTATCAATTGAAGCTCCAGATATTTTCTAAGTAAATGGACCTCCGCAATTCCGCAGACAGATGCCGTCAATATACTTCAATACCATGCAAAAACTATGCAAACATTATCTGCTAGCAAATACCAAGAAATGTCTTTACAGATATTACATCAATCTTACCTTACATCACTCTGGAGACACTATATGGGTACCACAAACTCAAACAAGTGTCTGTGATGCCAACAGCCCAGGGCTGACCTCGTACATTGTCTTTGGCTCTGTCCTAGTATCCAACAACTATGGGGAGAAGTTCAGGGATATTGGAAATCTCTAACACAACAGACAGGCTTCTTCACATTAACATGGGCAATTTTCGGAATACCTCCCCCACAATTAAAACTTATACGCTTGGAGAGCAGAAAGATCAGGAAAACTATTTTACATCATTGGCTCTCTTCATCTTCTCCCCCACTCCCACTAGTCAAACAAAAAGTCCACCATAGTCATATGGATTGGTTGGAATGTTTGACAAATAAAGAACAATATGCAGAAAAAAATGTCATAACCTGGATGAGTTACATTGCCTCACTTCACACACATATTAGACATCTCACTATATATGCATTTAGACATACTACTTGGTTTGACACAGAATTACTATATAATAATATCATCGTGCAAGAAACAGATCTGTACATCCAAAACCTTTACCGTCCACAGGAGCAGAATCTACAATCACCCCCCAGGAGTCACCAAATAAATCGGATGATACATAGAAGCTATTAAATACCCTTAAACTATGATGTGGGGAAATACTGTTATAATACTTATCATTTTACTAATGTTAGCTATACTAACTTGTAATTTGGATTGCTCTCGATAATTGCTAAAAATGTATTGACAATGGAAATTTCTTTTATGTACCTCCAAATTTCCTTTTTGTTGTTTATTTCATATTATTTTGTAACTTTTTATTTATTTTTCAGCAGTCCATTCATATGGTTTGGTAATTGAGTTACAAGAGAAATCAAAGATTTGTAAGGTAGAAAATTACTCAACAGTTCATGACAAGTGCTGATATCTGGACTGTGAAAATATAATTGTAACAGAAAGATAAATACTTAAGGAAAAAGAGAAAGAAGATAATGATAGGGGGAAAGGAGGGGGGAGGAGGGTAGGACTCTCGCCAATTGACACCATATATCAAATATGCATATGAATAATGCAGTTCTACAAACTGTACAGAAAACACATAGAAAGTAGCAAATACAATTTGAGATCCTTTAAGAAAGCGTTTGCAGGTAAGTTTGAAGGAACTCGCAAGTTCGTCTCACACCAAAGTACCTATGGGGTCCAAATTGCATTGTAGTTGTCCATGTTATGTTGGATCTTTGCTGTAAGTTTTTCCATGGAGGACACCCACCATATTTTGCACTTAATTTCCGGTATTGTAGGGGTACCCCCTTTCCATTTACAAGCAATAGCACATCTGGTTGCCAAGCATATATGGGAGCAGAGCTTAAATTCTTTCCTAGTAAGGGATGTTGACGGAAAGGTAAGAAGGGCAAGCCAAGGGTCCAGTGTGATCTGTTTGTTGAGTATATCACTCAAAAGAGCAAATATTTCTTTCCAAAGATCAGAAATTAGCGGGCATTCCCACCACATGTGCAGTTCATCTCCCACTACATCACGGCCTCTAAAGCAGGTTGGTTCAGAGTGACATATTCGGTTGAGCTTTGCTGGAGTGAGGTACCAGTCGTATATTAGCTTATAGGCATTTTCCTTAATAATTGTATTAATGGACGCCTTCCTAATATTGTCAAGAGACAGTTCCCATTGCGCCTTCTCCTGCACCTTATTAAGTCTCGTTTCCCATTGTTCCATATATTTATGCTTGTCTGAAGTGGCATAAGAGTGAAAATGAGCATAAATCAAGAATATTTGTCCCTTAACATGAGGGTGGGCGCAGAGATATTCAAAAAAAGTCTTTGGATTCGATGTTTTACCTCTGTGTTTTTGGATAAAATGGCTGAGTAACGGTAATATTCCCGCAAAGGAATAGAGTATTTGGATCTTAGATCCTCCCAAGTGATGATTTTGCCAAATGGAGTAAGGCTATTGATATCAAGAAAGTCATTGTCTAACCACCATCTGAAAGAAAGCGAATTTTGTTCTGGAGGAAAAATTGGGTTATAGAATAGTGGAGTGAATGGAGACGGATTTGAGCAAAGCCCTTCATTATATTTATGTTTCAGTTTATCCCACAACATGAAGGTATGTTTTAATATAGGGTTAGTAGATGCTGCTGGGGATCTAACATCTCGTGGATACCATAAAAAACCCTTAGGGGATAACGGTGACAACAATTGTGCCTCCAAGGAGACCCATCTAACTGTATCCAGAGACAGGTGAAGTTTGGTCAATTAGGCCATCTAGGCCGCACACCATTAGTGATAAGGGTTAGGAAAGTTTAGGCCTCCCTGTTTTATTGATTGTATGAGAATCATTTGGGATACTTTTGGGCGCTTGTTACCCCAGAAAAAAGTAAACATTGCTCGTTGAAGTCTATCTATACCTGGTTTACAGATTGGGACTGGTAGAGTGTGAAATAGGTACAGTATCTTAGGTACTATGACCATTTTCAGAGAATTTAGCCTACCCAGCCATGAGATTGTTTTTTGTTTTGCCAAAATCTAAGAGTTGAAACAAGTTTCTTAATCATCGGGAGATAATTGTGGAAATATAAGTCAGTAACTTTGGGTGTTAGGAAAATTCCCAGGTATTTAAAAGTCTCACTCTGCCATCTAAAATGAAAATTTAGTTCCAGCAGTTTTTGAACAGGTTTAGTCAAGGAAAGTGTCAGTGCTTCAGACTTTGAGTTGTTAACTTTAAATCCTGAAACTGCAGCATATTTTTGAATTTCGTTAAATAAATTGGGTAATGTGGTTTGTGGGCAGGTAAGAGAGAGTAAAGTATCATCCGCGAAAAGGGCAATTTTATAGGAGTCAGTCCCCACATTAATCCCGAAGATATCTGGGTTGAGTCTGATTTTTTGAGCTAGGGGTTCCATGCAGAGAGCAATGAGCAGGGGTGACAAAGGGCATCCCTGTCTCGTCCCATTCTGAATAGCAAAGGGTTCTGAGTAGTGTCCTGCATTGCAAACTCTAGCTGTTGGAACATCATACAAAGCCATAATAGCCTCTCTAAATTGAATAGTGCAGCCCATAAAGCCTAAAACCGCTCTCAAAAATATCCAGTCCACCCTGTAGAAAGCCTTTTCCGCATCTAGGGAGAGGAAAATACTAGGGATCTTTAGGCTTTCGACATGGTGGAGTAGATGCGATGTCCGTCTGATGTTATCTGCCGCATCTCTTCCCAACACAAAGCCTACCTGGTCAGGGTGTATCAGCTGTGGCAACACATGCCAATCTATTAGCCAGAATTTTGGCATATAGTTTAACATCAGTGTTGGTAAGAGATATCGGTAATTCTGGTAAAGCATAGGATCCTTCGGAGGTTTGGGTATAACTATTATATTGGCTCTTAGCATATCTGCAGGGAAACGGCTTTTATTATGTAACAAATCATTGAAAAGAGACAGCATGCGGGGAAGTAATTCATTCTTAAACTGTTTATAATATAACATAGTAAAGCCATCAGGTCCTGGGGCCTTCCTTGACTTACACTGCTTAATTACCTCAATGATTTCTTCTCCTGTGATATCTTTTTGGAGGGCTTGGGCAGTTTCAGGTGATAGTTTTGGCAGGTCACATTCAGCTAAATATGCCTTAGCCTTTTCAGCAGCTCTGTCTTTCCCTGGCACTGTCTTTCTATCATAAAGTTTGGAATAATACTGGGTAAATTCTCCCAAAATATTATCAGATCTATGAAGAAGTTTCCCTTTGGGATGCCTCAGAGATCTGATAAAGGTCGAAGAGGACCCACCCAACAATAATTTGGCCAACATGGAATCCGCTTTAGTCCCTTTCTCATAAAACATGTGCTTTGTATAGGTTAGAGCCTTCTCAGTGTTTTCTATCGAGATTAGTTTAAGTTCTCCCTGCTTTGAAATCAGCTGCATGAGTATGAGGGGGTCTTGATCTATTTTATGTGAAGTAACCAGTTGAAGTATATCTACTTTGAGTTGTTTAATTCTATAGTCTCTCAATTTTCGGATTCGGGAGGCGTGCTTCATGAGTAACCCTCTCATGACTGTTTTGTGTGTGCGGCCCAGACCATCTCCTTGGTTACCTCCCCATTACCATTTTCAGAAAAGTACTGTGGAATAGCTTGCGTCAACTCCTGGATAACTTCCTCATTATTGAGTAGACACCATGATGTCATGATCAGACCAAGTACATGGGATAATTTCAGTTTTTAGTAGTTTATCTATGAGTATGTTAGATGATAAAATAAGATCTATTCTGCTATATGAGTTGTGGGGAGTAGAGTAAAAGGTATAATCTTTACTGTCTGGATTCAGAACTCGCCAGGTATCCAGGAGTGTGTTACTATAAAATATATCTGGAACGGTCTAATTCCTAAGACGGACGAATGGCTAGTGTCAGAGGGTTGATATTTGTTACCCCCGCCCTCTATGACGCCATAACGCTATAGGGCCCAAGGCAGGATGGACTATAAGGGCTAATGGTCAACTGTGGACAATGGTCACTCATATAACTTATACTAGGCCATACAAATAAATGATCTCCACTCTGTTACTTAGAAGAGTGTCAGCATAGTGTCAGCATGTCTCTTATGCCCTTTTTGCAGAAGTGTTGCTCAAATTACTGGAAATACCACAATGGCTATGATTAGCCAATAGCTGATTGCTAGACTGTGGACAGTTGGAACCAGAAATCTCTTATGTTGCAAAACTGCACATCTTACAGGAATGTATAAATATATATGTCAGTAAGTCTCCTCGCCGGACCATGTATGGTATTTCCTTGTACCCCTTGTCACAATTACTGTAAATGCCTTCTGAAAGCTATATAACGCTTGGACCAAGAGGTGGGTCTTTGGTAAGTCCTTGGCTGACATTCTGTGTGTTACTCCAATAGCTTACCCAGACAAAACTGTTATGTTGTATTATGTATGAATAAATTGCCTGACTATTACTAAAGGTTTTCCTTTACTGAGTTTTGTCTTACACGAGGTCAAAGATGGTACTACTAAAAATACCATCATATGGTGACCCGCCGACTGTGATCCAGTTTTTTCCAGTCATTTCTTCAGGCAATGGAGGGCTCCAGGCTGTGTGCAACTGGAGTGTACCCGTGGAGCTCTCTGCTCCCGGAAGGTTTTCCCTGGAGCTTTGCTCCCGGATGTCTGGAGTGTACCCGTGGAGATCTCTTCTCCCGGAAGGTTTTCCCTGGAGCTTTACTCCCGAATGGTTGATACACGCGCGGTAAGGCCCCCTGGGGTGGGCATATATTTTTTTTCTAACTTCTTTTTGCCTATTGATTTGTTAATTGTTGTGTTAATCAGCTGAAATTATCTGCCATGATAGGAATCCGCAGTTTCCTTCCTGTTTTTGTATTTTGTACGTCTCTTATTCCTTATCATGAAGTGTAGTCTAAAACATCTTGAAATAGAAATTACCCGTGTATGTTGTTTGATGAATGCAAAAGGATCCATGAATGTTGAAGGTTTGCCTAGCCGAGTGCGTGAATAACTTTAGTGTAACTGTCATGTGTATGATGGTGTACGAGAGAATGTGTGGCTCTATCTCAGAGTCTACTTGCTGTTTAGGAGTTTTTCTGTGGTTCCTGTTTATGGGGCAACCTAGCAGGGCAGAAATACGGAAAACTAGGTTTTCTGAAGGAAATTCTTTAGAGTGTGAAGTGTGAATCACTTTCCTTTCTGTTTGAATTGTCAGATGAAAAACGAGAACCATACAAACATCTAGGTGTTGTCCATCTGCAACTTCAAACCTATTTTCTCCCTTTCCACTCAATTTTAAGCCTGTTCTAAATTACAGAGAAAAGTATAACATAATTTTTTCCTGCAGGTGACTCCAGTTTATATGTCTGTTTGTTTTCCCTGTTTGTTTTATAAACCAATGTTAATAGCTCGCTGCTAAGCTTTTTTGCATCCTACAGGTCTGTTAGAGCATATTTTGAATGTAATACTTGTGTGTATGTTAGAAAGAAAAGGACTTGACTTGACGGTTATATGACTTTGATGTGTCGGTAATGAATATGTTTGCCTTACTGTTTTTGGTTCTCTTTAATGTTTATATGTTTTCATAGGTACCTCTTGTAATATAATATTTGTTCTATGTGTCTGTCACTAAAATATTGTCATTTTGTCTTAGACTATCATGTCACTATTCTTATCTTATCCTAACATTGTCTTCTTTGTTATTTTTCTCATAGTAACATTAGTTCTCTTGTGTATTTCTGTTTGTGAATGGGTTACTCGTGAATAAGGTTAATACACTCTACTTGTCTTTATATTTTAACAGAAATATTAGTGTTGTCTCTTTAAAGGTTCTCTGTTATAGTTTTTTGTCTCAAACTAACCTTACTTCTATTTGTTGTCTTTCTGGGTCAGATTGATAACTCTTTTCTAAGTGTATTATGTTTTACTTGTGATCTGAAAAAATAACATGCTCCATCGGTTTAGAATATCTAACAATCCTCCTAGATATGCTAGTTGAGTGCCCAAAACATTTTAAGTTTCAAAGCATTTGTTAAGTGTCACAGTGGAGGGTACGGATGTAGCGAACTGTTCGCCCGCGAACTAGTTCGCGCTAACTTCGACCGTTCGCGTCCGCCGAATGTTCGCGAACGTTTGGGAACGTTCGCATTTTGAGTTCGCGTTCGATCGTTCGACCATTCGACCATTCGAATTCCTTAGACCGCTAAAAATCGAACGATTTCCATTCGTTCGAACGATTGTAAGCATTCGATCGAATGAAAATCATTCGATCGAATGGCTTCGATCGTTCGATTCGAATGAAAATCCTTCGATCGAACGATTAAAATCCTTC
The DNA here is from genome assembly GCF_017654675.1 of Xenopus laevis. Classification (NCBI taxonomy): domain Eukaryota; kingdom Metazoa; phylum Chordata; class Amphibia; order Anura; family Pipidae; genus Xenopus; species Xenopus laevis. Next base: position 64,486,890 of record NC_054379.1, on the reverse strand, counting down.
GATCGTTCGAATCGAACGATTTTAGCGGGTGTTCGAAGTTCGCGAACTGTTCGCGAACGTTCGCATTTTTTGCCGGTGTTCGCGAATGGCGTTCGCGAACACCAAATCGGCAGTTCGCTACATCCCTAGTGGAGGGGACAAGACTGCGTTTTCCTGGCCAGAAGGCGATAGTATTCTTCCCTCACAACTTGAAATTCGACAGATAAAGGATACGTGTAAGAGTAAATATTTTACTATACAAATTGCATGCCATTAGATCTAGCAGGCTTTTGCCAACCAATAGAAAGTGATATTTCTCACATATGCTTCAGCTGAGACATTACACCTATTCTCTGCTCCTTATTCAGCAAACTTAGATCCAGTCCTTTATATGGATACCCATGAGCAATTAAATGCCATTTTGAATGTGCCTATTGGCAATTTTACAGTGACACAGGGTTACACAATCTCAGAACTTTTGGTTCCACAGACGGTGCAGCCACCAGTAATAAAGATTCTTATTGAGCTAATGGTTCAGAATGTTTTAAGCTTATTAACAGTAGTATTTCCCCTGAATATTCTGAAGACAAACTTCCTGCCGACCAAATAAATCATGGTCAGTTGTTTCACACTGAAGTACTTAATGGTGCATTAGACTTACAGCACCCTTTAAGAGGAAATCTAGTTCATAGTCCAATTAATAACAAGAAGGATTCTATTTGCTGTAGCTGTCATAAAAACTACACTTCCCAGAATCCTCTGTTGCACAATATTTCAGATGCTTAACTTCTGTCACTGTTTTGTAACTTCCTCTTTTGTCAGGCAGCTAGCTCAGGAACTTTTAACCACAGCAAATATTTTTAACTTTACCATTTCATACTCATCTGTATTTTTTTTTCTGTATCTCCTGCATCTGGATCTTTTTCACCGACATGAAGGTAAACTTGATGCAGTTTGGATCCATACCCGATTCATTCATTGGTACAGGTTAAATTATTTTCATTATTCTTTAGACAGATGTGAATCTATTATTTCATATTATTGTACTGCATTTGCAGTACAGCAAGAGGGGAGTATTATATTGTGGGTTATGTTGTTGTTACTATTTTTAGTATTATATTGTGGGTTATGTTGTTGTTACTATTTTTAGTATTATATTGTGGGTTATGTTGTTGTTACTATTTTTTCTAATTAAATAAGCTTCAGTTAATAAAAATGCAGCTTATGTACTTGTGCCGCTGCTACAGAAAAATTCTCCCGTAATCATTGCACTTGTGTATCTTGCATCACAAGTCTGCAAGTGTAAGAAAATGCAGAAGTGACTTCGATTTATTGTTGATTTTATCTGATAACCAGTAATTTCACTACCAAATTTGTAGAAATAAATGATGCTACTAAAATGGGTCTATGTCATTCTCATTTAGGCTAAAAATATAAATATATATATAAATATATATAAAGGTACAAGAAAGAACTTGTTAAATGTTTTTCCTGGTTATGATTAATCAATATTATTTGTTATAAGAGGAAACAGTACAGGTTGTATTTGATAGTTTACACAATTAAATTTTCAATTCTGTTACAAATTTGCAAATTACACTGATATTAAGTGGAGTTGTGTCTTTGTACCATCCCACTTCCAACAACACAATTACTGGCAGCATTTGGTTGGATTTAATCCCAGCTGTCCTGTCAATTCTCTGCAACAATCCTATCAGGTGTTGTGGACTCTCTCCATTTGAATTAACCACAAGAAAACAAATGTCCTTCACTCATATCATAAATGCAGAACCACTTCTCATTACTGACAGTTCATACAGTTTCATTAGAGTTCTTTAGCTAGTACACTAGATTAGTCAGTATTACCAGAACACCAGATATTGTCACATTGTCTCTTTGTTTCCAGGTTGGTGATCTGAGCAAAATTCCATCAGTAGCTGTTGAGATTATTCCAATCCATTCCAAATAGAACAGCTATCATTGATCACACCACTCATTGAAAGGAAACTCTGCATGAATACAAAGAGCCATTTCAAAGTTTGCCATTCATATCTGTGATGCCTTTACATTTTTGCCTATACTAATATCGAATCCATGGACTGATTATGAACTCTTAAAAAAACTGTACAGAGACTGCTGCATTGACTGAATACAAGTGACTGTTGAATATTTCTTCATATTTCTATCCACAGCCATGATGTCTCTCTGATTGGACTTTCCCCTATAATGAACTGATGGACTGATATTGAAACGGGTTAATTTTAAGTTTTCGATTCATACAGTATTGAATGTGATATAGTTAAATTGTGTGTAATTTATAAGAACAATGGGAATGTGATAATGTAACATGTTCTCTATATGTTTAGTTTTAGATTAGTTATGAAAACAGTTATGAAAACAACAAAGGTAAAATTGTATCTGGTTAAAAAAGTTTTTAGAAGGGAAGTTTTTGTCTTTTTTCAACCCAATTTACTGTAACTATGAAACTATAAATATAGAGGTTGTCCAAAAAAAAAAAAATAGAGTAGCTGACCAAAATAGTATGATTTTAGATTAGTATGTGTTTTGATAGGTAAAATGTAAAATTTTATAGCTGGTTAAATAACTCCATTGGAAGTTTCATTAAGTCTATCCATGTCATCCTAGCATTAATACTTGGTCTATATTTCTCTGTTAGAATTTGTGCTATAAGTACCTCCCCCCAAACTTCTGCTCTCATTTGATTTACATCTATAAGATAAAGCTTTTCTCAGCCATATGTGGGGAGGTTTGAAAGAAAGAAAGAATAATTTTTTACTTTTCAATAGTAATGAAATCAGTATTATATTAGTCTCTTATAACATGTTACATATATATTATATATTCTTTGTCATTTTTATAGGGTTTTCTGTTCCCAGCTGCACTTAACCAAGTTATTTCATGAAACAGAATGTATCTGTAGCTCCCTAGCTTCCTGTTTTTTCTTTTCACTGATTTCAGCTTTCAGCTGCACTTCTGTACTGGTGCTGCCATGACGTTGAACTGTAACTCACAACAGCGCACACCACTGTCCCAATTATAACAGACCTCCCTTGTTCCTGGGGGTCCTCTCAGCACTCTTACTGTGCCTGTACTTTACTAATGTGAAACGTTTTTAAACGTTTCAAGAGAGGAATGTTACTATAAAATATATCTGGAACGGTCTAATTCCTAAGACGGACGAATGGCTAGTGTCAGAGGGTTGATATTTGTTACCCCCGCCCTCTATGACGCCATAACGCTATAGGGCCCAAGGCAGAATGGACTATAAGGGCTAATGGTCAACTGTGGACAATGGTCGCTCATATAACTTATACTAGGCCATACAAATAAATGATCTCCACTCTGTTACTTAGAAGAGTGTCAGCATAGTGTCAGCATGTCTCTTATGCCCTTTTTGCAGAAGTGTTGCTCAAATTACTGGAAATACCACAATGGCTATGATTAGCCAATAGCTGATTGCTAGACTGTGGACAGTTGGAACCAGAAATCTCTTATGTTGCAAAACTGCACATCTTACAGGAATGTATAAATATATATGTCAGTAAGTCTCCTCGCCGGACCATGTATGGTATTTCCTTGTACCCCTTGTCACAATTACTGTAAATGCCTTCTGAAAGCTATATAACGCTTGGACCAAGAGGTGGGTCTTTGGTAAGTCCTTAGCTGACATTCTGTGTGTTACTCCAACAGCTTACCCAGACAAAACTGTTATGTTGTATTATGTATGAATAAATTGCCTGACTATTACTAAAGGTTTTCCTTTACTGAGTTTTGTCTTACACGAGGTCAAAGAAGGTACTACTAAAAATACCATCAAGTGACTGAGCTTTAGCCAATGCGCATAAACTTTTGGTTGCTTTGGGTGTAGGTTGAGGTTGCAGAGAGGAGGTAGTAGACCTATCGAGACTGGGTACAAGTACAGAATTGAAATCTCCAGCCACTACAAGTTCTTCACGCCTATGTTTGTTAATAAAGGACTCTTAATTCACTGAAAAATTCAGATTGTTTTTTCATTAAGGGCGTAAATAGCTACCAGTGTCAAAGGCATATTGCCAATAGTACCCAGCAGCAGCAAAATTCGGCCATCAGAATCTGAAAGTGATTCTGTAATCTCAAAGGGACAATTTTTGAGCAATAATACTCAAACGCCTCTGGTTTTACTTTTAGCTGAGGAAAAAAATTTCTTCATAATATTTTTGTGCCAATAGTTAGGTTCCCTTTTGCGCACTAAGTGCGTTTCAGTAAGAATAAGGATATGTGCCCCCGTTGCCAACAGATCATGACAGGCCTGCGTTTAACTGGAGTATTGAGTCCTTTACAGTTTAATGAAGCCATTTTAAAATCAGACGTGGACAATTTAGGAGGTTCGTGGTTAGTGTCACAGCTGGAAGGGCATGGGTGGAGATTTCAACAGGCGAGAGCCCTACTGGGTCAGGAAGAGGATTGGAAGGATGAGTATAGAGTAAAGAAGTCATAGAAAACAAGAGCAAATACAATACAGATATAAAATAAAATGAATTAAAATGAAATAAAATACGTTTTAAATTCAACTTGGGGACCTCCCGACTCAAGAAAAGTCTACGAGGGGGTAGGTCTGGCCACTTACGTGCCCCTAGGGATCCATCCATAGATGTGGGGGCTCCAGGGGGTGATGGTATTCCGGAGTCGTTACTCGGATGACTAAGGTGTTTCTCCAACTCCTAACATGAGGAGAAAATGCAAACAAAAATGAAGCAGAACTTCAGGGCCTAATTCCCATGTGGGTATGCCCGGTAGAACATGATGTAGGGATTGAGATTTCAAACCAGAATAACCTTTCCATTACTGTCCATGGAAGTTGGGGGTTCACTCAGCTCTCTGGCGTAATTGAGGTGGTTTCAGTCGGTTCGGTCTAATCGGAGATGGTAGCTCATTCGGAAGGTGCATGGCTCGTAAAAACTTGTCTTGTTCTTGCAGACTCCTAATAGTGAAGGTGCGGCCTTGATGAGACGCTTGTAGGGAGAAGGGATATCCCCAGTGTAATGGAAACTTCAACACTCACCCAAGATGGCGTCCAAGATGGCAACCTTCTGCTCCACCGCATGGCTCCTGCTGGGCGCTGTCCTGTGACATCAGCGCCTTCTCGATCTGGGATTGGTCGTCGGCGACGGAACGGACGCCGGCATCAGAATCGGGCGCCGGCGTCAGGACGTCAGCGTGAGGACGCTGGCGTCAGCGTCTGACGCCAGCGCGTCAATATTTTGGCACCAAGACTTGGACTATTTAAACCCCATTGCCCCTTTCTTCATTGCCCAATTATAGGTTCCTTTGACTAGTGTTCCTGGGTGTGACTTCTAATTCTGATTATCCGTGTATCGACCTTTGCCTGTTTTTCTTATCTCCATTGTCTGCTGCCTGAATTGATCTTTTGCCTGTACCCTGACTATTCTTCTGGATAAACCCTTTTGTACCTCGAATCTGGTTTTTGTCTCCTCTTTGGTCCACTACTATTACTGCTGCGCCTTCGGGCCCATTACAGTATAATTGGGCCATGGACCCTTCGGAGGAGGCCCAAGCACCTCTTGATGTCGGAGGGGCTATTCGTGGGTTAGCTTCTCGGATGAAGACTTATGAAGCTCAACAATCCCATTTTGGCCAGGCCCTCGAGGCGATCCTGGAGAAGTTGACTGCTCTGTCTCCCGTGGCTCCGCCGGTTGTGCCTGCTCCGGCCATACCTATTCCGCTCCAGGTTTCCGAACCTCGTCTTCCTGCTCCACCTCTCTTCAGTGGTGATCCTGAAGCGTGCAGAGGCTTTATCAACCAATGCGAGATTCAGTTTGCCCTGCTTCCTGGTCAGTTCGTTTCTGAACGTGCAAAGGTGGGTTATATAATCACTCGTCTGCAGGGAAAAGCTTTGGAGTGGGCATCACCCTTTTGGGAAAAGGAGGATCCGCTGATTGACAACGCCAGGGCGTTTATCCAAGAGCTTTGCACCGTGTTTGATGCTCCAGGTCGTGCCACTGCATCCTCCGCTAGGCTTTTTCAACTGCAGCAAGGTGTTCGCTCTGTCTCCGAGTATGCCATTGAATTTCGCACCCTGGTGGCGGAGACTTCTTGGAACAACGATGGTTACCATGCAGCCTTTTACAATGGTTTAGCCATGCGGATTAAGAACGATCTGGTATCCCGTGAAATCCCTCCCAGATGGGAGGACCTGGTCGCTTTGGCCGTGAAAGTGGATACTCGCCAGCGAGAATTCCAAGTCGAATTAGACCGTGAACGCTCAAAGAGAAGTTCCCGATTTCAGCCTATCCTGGCCCCCCGCTTCCAGAGACCGTTACTCTACGACCCTGCTTACACCTCGTCCTCTCCAACCCCCGCGACGTCTGCTTCTTCCTCTTCATTACCAGCAGAGGACGGGCCCATCTTTCCGAACAGGAGAAGAATCGGAGAAGGGCAGCGGGGTTATGTCTCTATTGCGGGGGCAAAGCTCACTTTGCTCAGGAGTGCCCAGTGAAGCCGGGAAACGCCAAAGCCTAGGTAAGTTTGGGGAGACTTACCTGGGTGGGATTTGTCGCTCTCCCTATTCTTCTGCTCAACGTTTCCTCCTCCCAGTGCAGATCCAGTTTGGTTCCAAATAGATCTCTTCTCAGGCCTTTCTTGATTCCGGAGCCGCAGGAAATTTTATGGACCGTGTGTTCGCTGCAAACCACTTCATTCCTCTCCAATCCTTGACGATTCCGCTTCGAGTCCTGGCAATCGACGATCGGCCCTTATCTTCTGCGATCATCTCACAGTCCACTCAAGAACTTTTTTTCAAGGTGGGCTCTTTGCATCTGGAAAGACTGTCTTTTCTTCTTATTGATTGCCCCTCCACTCCGGTCGTTTTAGGTCTAGCTTGGCTGTGTCTCCACAATCCTGTTATCGATTGGTCCTCTACACAAGTTTCCAGGTGGAGTCCATTTTGTGTACGGAACTGTTTACCTGCTGTTCCTGTCGTCAAAATTTCTTCTGTGTCTTCAAATTCTTCTCTCCCCTCCGTGTACCAAGCATTTGCCGATGTCTTTAATAAAAATTCTGCCGAAAACCTTCCACCTCATCGTCCATACGACTGTCCAATTGAACTTTTATCCGGCTCCATGCCTCCTCGCGGCCACACCTATCCACTTTCTCCCTCGGAGACTTCCGCAATGAAATCCTATATCCAGGAGAATCTGCAGAAAGGATTTATTCGTCCGTCCATCTCCCCTGCAGGAGCGGGGTTCTTTTTTGTCGAAAAGAAAGATGGTAGTTTGTGGCCCTGCATTGACTACAGAGGACTTAACAAAATCACCATTAAAAACAGGTACCCTCTTCCTCTCATTTCTGAACTGTTCGATCAGCTTAGGGGTGCCAGTCTCTTCACTAAGTTGGATCTTCGTGGGGCCTATAACCTCATTCGGATTCGTGAGGGGGACGAATGGAAGACCGCTTTTAATACTCGTGATGGTCATTATGAGTACCTAGTCATGCCTTTTGGTCTCTGCAATGCCCCTGCGGTCTTCCAGGAATTCGTTAATGACATTTTTCGAGATTTATTGGGGCAGTGTGTGGTCGTCTATTTGGATGATATTCTTATTTTTTCTAAAAACCTCCAGGAACATCGCAACCAAGTACGTGAAGTACTATCCAGACTGAGGAAAAACAACCTTTACGCCAAGTTGGAAAAGTGCACCTTCGAAGTCTCTTCTATTCCTTTTCTTGGGTACATTATTTCTTCCCTAGGCTTCAAGATGGATCCGGCCAAGGTCTCTGCAATCCTGGACTGGCCTCTTCCTACCAGTGTTAAAGCTGTTCAAAGGTTTGTTGGCTTTGCCAATTACTATAGACAGTTCATTAAAAACTTCTCTTCCAGACTTTCTCCAATTCTTGCCTTGATCCGTGGTGGAAACAAACCTCAGCACTGGCCCCCTCAAGCTTTGGAAGCCTTCAAATCTCTCAAGGAAGCATTCTCCTCCGCTCCAGTCCTTAGACACCCCGAACCTCTTCAACCCTTTTTCATCGAAGTGGATGCCTCGGACATCGGTGCTGGTGCAGTGTTATCCCAGAGATCTTCTTCCGACGGTAAACTTCATCCGTGTGCCTTCTTTTCCAAAAAATTTTCTTCCCCCGAACAGAACTATGACGTTGGCAACCGGGAGCTACTTGCTGTTAAGCTGGCCTTGGAAGAGTGGAGACACTTATTAGAGGGCTCTTCGGTCCCGGTAACGATCTTTACGGACCACAAAAATCTCGAATTTATCCAGTCTCTCAAACGCCTCAATCCCCGGCAAGCCAGGTGGGCACTTTTCTTTTCTCGTTTTAATTTTGTTATTACTTTTCGCCCTGGGTCCAGGAACAGGAAGGCCGACGCATTATCCAGATGCTTTATTCCTGAAGATTCTTGCTCCGAAGATCCTGAACCTGTCGTTCCTTCTTCCAAGATCATCGCAGCTTTGTTTCCTTCCTGCGCTCCTCAGTTACTCTCCGCTCAAGCTTCTGCTCCTGAAGAGACTCCCCTGGGTTTAGCTTTTGTTCCTCCAGAGTTTCGTCCTGCCATCTTGTCTCACTCTCACAATTCTAAACAGGCCGGTCATCCTGGGATTAAAAAGACTACCGAACTTTTGTCTCGTTTGGTCTGGTGGCCGTTTTTAAGGAAAGACGTTAAAGATTTTGTTTCATCATGTTCCACCTGTGCCGTTTCTAAGTCTGGACATTCCCCCCCTAAGGGTTTTTTGTTGCCTTTACCCATTCCTTCTAGACCTTGGACTCATATTTCCATGGACTTTATTGTTGATCTTCCAAATTCTTCCGGCCACACTGTCATCTGGGTGGTGATTGACAGATTTAGTAAGATGGCTCATTTCACTCCTCTCCGCAAACTGCCATCTGCCCCGGAACTTTCTGAACTCTTCATTAAACATATTTTTCGTCTCCATGGTTTTCCTGCTGAAATTGTGTCTGATCGTGGTCCTCAGTTTGTGTCTAAATTTTGGAGGTCTCTGTGTAAAGCTTTGAACATTTCTCTTCAATTTTCTTCCGCTTACCATCCTCAGTCCAATGGGGCCGCCGAACGTGTCAACCAAGCATTGGAACAGTTCCTACGTTGTCATGTGTCCCTGTGTCAGGATGACTGGTCAGACCTTCTTCCATGGGCGGAATTTGCCCACAACAATTCCCTGCATTCTTCTTCCCAGAAGTCTCCTTTTTTCTGTGTTTTTGGTTTAAACCCTTTGGCATTTCCTCAGGACCTCCTACTTACCAACGTGCCTGCCGCCAATGATCAAGCAGCTCATATGATGGCCATCTGGCAGGCTACTGCCGCTAATTTAGAAAAGAGTGCTTCTTCCCAGAAGAAATTTGCCGACAAAAGGAGGATTGCTTCTCCAACATACTCTCTTGGTGACAAGGTTTTGTTGTCTACTCGTAATATTCGTCTCAAGATTCCCTCTCCTAAACTTGGTCCCAAGTTCATCGGTCCCTTCCCCATCATCGAGGTCATCAATCCTGTGGCTGTTCGTCTTCTTCTTCCGCCTGAGATGAGGATCCCTAATGTGTTTCATGTGTCTCTTCTTAAACCTGCAGTCTCCTCTCCCTCTTCTTCTTCCACAGCTCCTGTTGTCGTCAATGATTCTTTGGAGTTCGAAGTTAATCGAATCTTGGATTCCCGCATTTCCAGGGGTACTCTCCAATATCTCATTGAATGGAAGGGTTTCGGTCCTGAGGAATGCTCCTGGGTAAAGAACTCTGACGTTCATGCTCCCATCCTTGTCCGCAGGTTCCACAAACAGTTTCCTTCTCGTCCTGGTCCCGGTGGTCCTGAGGCCCCCCCTAGGGAAGGGGGTACTGTAATGGAAACTTCAACACTCACCCAAGATGGCGTCCAAGATGGCAACCTTCTGCTCCACCGCAGGGCTCCTGCTGGGCGCTGTCCTGTGACATCAGCGCCTTCTCGATCTGGGATTGGTCGTCGGCGACGGAACGGACGCCGGCGTCAGAATCGGGCGCCGGCGTCAGGACGTCAGCGCGAGGACGCTGGCGTCAGCGTCTGACGCCAGCGCGTCAATATTTTGGCGCCAAGACTTGGACTATTTAAACCCCATTGCCCCTTTCTTCATTGCCCAATTATAGGTTCCTTTGACTAGTGTTCCTGGGTGTGACTTCTAATTCTGATTATCCGTGTATCGACCTTTGCCTGTTTTTCTTATCTCCATTGTCTGCCGCCTGAATTGATCTTTTGCCTGTACCCTGACTATTCTTCTGGATAAACCCTTTTGTACCTCGAACCTGGTTTTTGTCTCCTCTTTGGTCCACTACTATTACTGCTGCGCCTTCGGGCCCATTACACCCAGCGATAGACTATCTTATGTTGTCTCAGGATCTCTGTGATCAGCTTGAACTCTCTCCTTCTAGCCAAAGTCGCAGGTGCCATGTCAGGGAACAGAGCGATTTTGTGGCCTTCCACTTCCAGTTCACCTGTGGGCCTGCATGATGTCCGCCTTGGTCTTGTCATAATGCATATGCATTATAACATCCCGCGTTTGTTCTTCCGGACCCGGTTTAGGCCGCAGAGCTCTATGAGCCCTATCCATCTCAAGCCTTTCTGGCTGTGTGTCCGGTAAAACTTCCTGAAACATGTCGGTAAGTAGGGTATTAAGGTATCCCTCTCAATCGGATATTGTTTCTGCGGGAGCGGTTTTCGGCATCTTCCTGAGCGTACTGCAAGTGGATTTGCGAGTGGATGGCTGTGATGTCGTTATCAACTTGGTGGAGGTAGGCCGCAGCACTATCCACATGGTTCTCTAGATCATCTACACGAGTGCCCAAGGTAGTGATTTCTGCAGCAAGTTCTTTGGTGGTTTTAGCATGCTAACATGTTAAAAAAAAAAAATATATATTAATAATAGGGAAAAAGATACAAGGGCTGACCATCATACATAGCAGGAAACATCAAAATCAAAATGTAAACCTAGTAGCTGCCTTGTGCTGTAAAAAAACGATTTAGTTTCTATTTTTGATTAATTAGGATAAAGGGGTGGGAATATTTATTCTGAATTATTAAAAATAGAGACCAAATGGAATTTTTTACTTAGGCACAAGTCATCCACTAGGTTTAAATTTTGATTTTGACAAAGTAAAGCCTTCCCTGAAAAAGACATCATCTGGATGACAGCATATGTTATGAACCTATATATATCATTCAGCATTAATGGTGCCTTCCCAGATGTGCAGGTTCACCATGCCCTGTGCCCTAAATGTACCCCCTTACCATCATGGATACTGACTTTTGAACTGTGTACTGATAACAAGCCAGATGGTCTTTCTCTTCTTTAACCTAGAGGACTCGATGGCCATGATTTCCAAAAAGAACTTACACTTTTAATTCATAAGACCACAGGACAGTTTTGCACTTTGACACAGCCCATCTTAAATGAGCTTGAGTCCAGAGATGGTAGAAGAGATTCTGGATCCTGTTTATGTAGGTTTTTTTCTTTTCATAGTAGAGTTTTAACTAGGGTTGCCAACTTTGCCAGTTTATAAATCCAGACAAAGGGGACGTGCTCTGCCGACATCATCACACAGGTAGCAACATGTGACATTTCAAGCAGCGTGATGATGCTTTTGCAGGGTTATCTTATCCATTGGAAGCAATTTAGGAGGATTTCTGAAAATAAGGCAGGAAAACCATTTTCCCTTTTTTCTTCCTTTTTTTTTAAAAATTAGTGCTTCCTGAGGGCCAACGGTCACAGCCATTCAATACTGGCTTTGGCCTTGTCCCTTGTGCACAAAGATTTCTTCAGATTTTCAGACTATTATTGGCTGTAGATGTTGAAATACTTCTGATCTCTGAGATGCTCTTTTTAAACCCAATCAAGTGAAATCATGTCATGTGACCTAATTAGGTGTGAGATGTTCCATCTTTTTTTTTAGCATTACTGCAGTGCCACTAACATACATCCAAACATTTGAAAATTGGGAAAATGGGCAAAAAGTTCTGCCGTGCATAGTGTAGCAACATTTTTGACCATGCCTAATTTGTGGCCACTCCCCCCTAAATACCATGTCTATTTTACAAGATTTGTCAGATTATGGAAAGTCTGAACACATTTCTCGGGGTTTTAGGACCATGTTTTATGTCTTATTACAGTTTTGCTAATGAAGGTGAATTGCTCTTTAATCTGCAAGTTTCAGGTCTCACAAGAGAGTTACTTATCTTAAATAGTTACAATTGTATATTTGCTTGGTTACAATTGTACTTAAGTGCATGTGCTGAGTATTCTGGGCGCTCTGCCAAAAAACGTTATCTTTTTCTGGCATCAGTGCAGAAGATCAAAGAGAAACTCGGGACATTTCAGTTACAATTCAGGACTAAGGTCTGAGCTGTCAAAATTGGGACTGTCCTGAAAAAAAAAAGGTATGCACTTGTTTTTCTGCCCTTATAGGCATTGCATTGACATGGGTGCAAACACATGGAACAGATATCTGCTCTGTGTGCCTACACCCAGGCTGATGGGCACCAAAGTGTTTATATGCAGGCTGTGACAAGCTGACTTCCTTGCGCACAATTGTTTAGGGAAATTAGCTATGGTAGGCAGGTAAGCCTATTATTAGGAGCATAAAGACATGGACACCACGTCTTCAGGCAAAAACACAGGTTTATTCAGGCAAACTCTTCCCAACATAAAGTTGACAGGAACACAGTTAATTAGCGTTTCAACAGCACACATTCAAAACCTTTCCCCACTCTGGTGTTCTCACCATACAGGGTAGCTTCCACTCTTTGGAATATTCTAGACTTCTCACTAAGCCCTGCTGAATCTCCACTCCAGGGATACCAGCTCACCAGCCTCTGGCCTGTCTCACTTTCTGGCTTTTCTCAATCACTTTTGACTCTCGGTCACCTGGTCACGTCTCCCTCTGCTCCTTGCAGTGTCAGGCAGCACCCCAGCCCCCCTGGGAGTTCCTAGCACAGACAAGTAAACTTCCTGTTCTGTGCCCTGTTCAGAGAGACCTTCCTAACACCCTCACTACAATTAAATACCTTTCCACAGGACAGCCTTCCTATGGAAAGTGAGCTCCAACATGTGAACTGGACCACCGGAATGGATTGTCTGTTCCTTCCAGAACACTATAGCTTCCAGGGCCAGACAGCAAAATTATTTAACCAGAGAAACCATGGTCTGTTTAGTAACATCTCCCTTGCATCTCCTATTTGGGAGAAAGGCAAAACTCAACTTTTTACACATTTTTTTGGTCATTCTACCACAAGACCTAGAATCAGCCCTGTGTGTCACTACCTTTACCCAACATTTCAAATCTGTTGTTGTCCCTTTACCAACTTTTCTAAATGTGCTACTGGCATCAAATTCAAGATGAGCATATATTTTTCAGAAAATAATAACATTTCTCCGTTTTGGCATTTGATATGCTGCTTTGTACTATTTGCAATTACATTTAGGGTTAAAGCAGCAATGTTACACAGACATGCACACTGGATTCCGGCATGAGCGGTAAAAGGAAGAAAACTTTATTTCACATAATGTCCTGACCAGAGTTGAAATTATTTGAAAATCTTCCCATTCACTTTTTATTTTACACAGTGTCCCAACTATTTTTGATACAATAAATCACTTTGAAACAGGATCTAAACTATTAAAAATCAATTGATGTGAACGTATTCCTTGTAAACTTAACTTGTTCCTCATAGCATTTTTGCAATCCATTTTCTATTTGAAATGGTTTCTAAGATATTAGCAAAGTTTTAGAGTTATACTGATATGCTTCTAGACTAGGCAAAGTTTCAGCTCAGTGGCTTTTTTGAAAGCCCATAATGTCAGTAACTCTGTCTATGCATTTTTTATGCTCTTCCACTACTAAGTTAACCATAGGCTTGCCGACTCTCAGTTGAGCCAAATACATTTTGGCCAATTTGGTTGGGTTCCGATACCATTTTGGGAGTCATTTATGGTTTAGTTAGTTCCTGTTTTGTACATTGAGATTGTTTGTATCAGCTGTAAATGTTATTCCAACTGTCATCTACAAGGGCAGCTCCCAGTTCTATCCCCAATTATCTTCCTATCTCTAAGGGTGGTGTCACACATGCGTTCCAGGGAGATTAGGCACCCAGCGACAAATCATCTCTTCACGAATCTCCCCAAAATGCCTTCCCGCCAGCAAGAATGTGGAAGGCATTTTGGGGAGATTAGTCGCCATGGGAAGAGGAGATTTGTGAGTATCTGTATGATCAGAAAGTTGTGCATGACATTGGGGGCAGGGGTGGAGACATTACGGGCTACCGATTTTGGCAGACTTACCTTAAAGTTACTCACTGTGTTGAAGTTATTCAACTCAGTCAGTAGTTTAAATCAGGGGTTGCCTAATGAATTAGGAGTAAGATTTTGTGAAGGCTGCTGTTTTATGTTCTGTTCTCCCTGCTGACACACCCTGGATATTAGTCCTATGACTAGTGTCTTGATTTTGTGATGTAAATTTATCAAAGAGTGAAGTTCCGCCACTATAGTGAAATTCCGCAGCTCTCAATTCATTTCTATGCGATTTTGAAAGGCGTATTTATCAATGGGTGAAAGTGAAAGTTCACCCTTTGATAAATACGCCTATAAAAATCCCATAGAAATGAATGGAGAGTGGCGGAATTTCACTCTAGTGGCGGAACTTCACTATTGACTTCACTCTTTGATAAATATACCCCTGTGTATTGACCCTTGCCTGTTTCTGTTTACTGAACCCTTGCTGCCTGAACCAACCATATTGCCTGAACTTGACCACTCTTATTCTAAATCCTTACCTGTACCTCGAACTGTTGGACTGGTGCTTCCTCCTAGGTCCGCTACTCCTGTCTGAGCCTTCGGGCCCCTTACACCAGTCAGTTGAAATGAAGAAGCTGCTCGGATAAGTAGTGAAACATCTTCAATGATTACTCAGCAAGTCGAGTTGTTTTAGAATTACTTATACTAGATAGACCATGACCTGGATGAATGAAAATCTTCATAGTCATGTTATCAGGGTCCTTACCCTTTTTTATGTATGAGGGAGACTCTTTGCAGCTTTCAAATGGGCGTCGCTGACTCCCTTCTAAAAAACAAATGATCTGTAAGGTTACAAATGTATTGTAATTGTTGCTTTTTATTACTGATCTTTCTATTCAGGCCTTCTTCTATTCATATTCCAGTCACTTATTCAAATCAATGCATGGTTGCTAGGGTAATTTGGTTCCTAGTTCCCAGATTGCTTAAGATGCAAATTGAAGAGCTGCTGAATAAAAAGCTAAATAACTCAAAAACCTTCAATAGTAAAAAAAATGAAAACAAATTGCAAATTGTCTCACAATATCACACTCTACATCATACTAAAAGGTATCTCAAAGGTGAACAACCCCATTAAGGAGTAACTTAGGTCTTTATAATAATGTGTGATCATAAGGCCATCTGGGGCTTACTATATTTGATGGTTTAATTGCGAACTAGAACTCCTAGTTCTATATAGTTTTAGTTTCCTCAGTAATAGCAATAGTAATAGGGAGCTTGGAATTCTGTTTATAATCCTGACATGCTTGTACATGTGGAGTTGACTTATTGAGGGGGGTTTGAATATGGTATATTTCACTAATGCGTGAAAACCTCTGCTAGATGTTTGGAGCTAGTGACCATATATCCACCTGTTTTTTTTTAAATTATATTTCATGGTCCTAAGTGCTGCTGCTAGTAAGCAATTGCATTCATTGCCATTGCACATTTTTTTTACTCAATTCTATCGCTCTGTTGAGGTAGAAGGAGCATAAGTCTTACCTAGCTAGGGTTAGAGTAATAAGCATAGTTAAGGATTTTTATCCAGATACTGGTTGAGCATACTGTGCCAACAGGCCCATACATGGGTTGATAAGTTGGTGACTTGGACTTGAGAGTCCAATCTGCAGATTTTATTTCAGGCACCGCAAAAAGGATGCCTTTTAACACTTTGCACCATGCCCTGACATAAGCAGCTCTGGCCACAGGTCATTGTGCTCAGGGCAGCCATCAGGGGGGGACAGGGGGGAGAGTTGTAGAGGGCCCCAAGGGTAAGGGGGGCCCAGCCACGCCACACTTACTTGATTAGCCGGGCCCCCCATCTTTCTGAGAGCTGCTGACTTCGGGAAGGCATGGACTTTAAGGGGCCCTGGCCACCAATTTTCTTATAATGTGGGGGGGCCCTGGCCACCAATATTTTTTAATGGGGGGCCCTGACCACCAATATCTTTATATTTTTTATTAACATGTGGGAACCCTAGTTTTTTTACTGTGTGGTGGGGGAGGACCTGTGGGGTGGGGAGGGCGGACCTGTAGGTGGGGCTTGCGGTGGGCGCAGCCCAGGGGGCCCAGGAAATTTTGTCGTATGGGGCCCTGTGATTTCTGATGGCGGTCCTGATTGTGCTCCTGCATCCCCCCATGAATAAAGCACTGCCTGCATTCAAATGCAGTGTATTCATGAGGACTGGGTGGGAGGCATGAAGACATGTTCACTAATGTGCATGCATAAGGGCATGTAAACAAATAGTTAAATCTCCTCCCTTTCTGTTACAAAGCAGAAGCATAAGAAGAGATTAGATACTATATAACAAAGCATTCAGTTCAGACCACAATTGTCTTAGATACTACCTAAAATCCATTGTTTCCATTTTGGGGGCAATCTCTGCTTCGCTCCATGTAGCTGCAGGCAGATTGAAGTTGTGCTTGGCAGTGCAACTAGCAGCTATACAGGGCTGCAAATGAGAGCAGATCCGCTTAGGAAACATAGGCTGAGAAAAGAGCTTGATGTGCCACGCATCACTCTGCCCATGTGCCCGTGGTCCAAGAGATAGATTACAAAGCAGACCTGCTTAGCACATATTTAAAATGAAGAAAAAGTAAATAGAATGTTTTTTAAAGGTTTAAAACCCCATCTAGTAAAATCAGTTGAAAGAGCCAGAGGCAAGCCTGGATCTGCTGCTGACTGACCCAATTCCACTCTCCCTCTGCCGGGCACTAACTAGCAGCACACTGTTTGTTTGGAAAGTTAAAGAACCAGAAATCTGTCAGTCTGTCAAATGGAAAAAACAATGCTGGATGGTGCTCCAATATATATTTTTCCCCAGTTAATATTTTTTTCTCACTTAATTTAAATTATATTTAAATTTTTGAGCACAAACTCTGTTTTGAATTTTTCTTTCTAAAAGAAAAATCAGCAGACTCTTTGTACTCTGTATGGTTTATACTAGCAGCATTTCTTAACAATAGTAAATAGCCTTTTTATTTACACATTTATTTATTGTAGCAAACTTTTATACATTTTCTTTTTACTGCACTTATTTTACTGGAAAATAAATCTGTGTGCTTTAGTAGGGCTGAATGAACTGCAGATAATTTCTCATGTAATCAATGGAAAAATTACCTACACATGGTCAACTTGACTTAGAAGTGTTAACATAATAAGAAATAACATTGTATTTTAACTCGGTGAAAACAAAGCAGCAGGCAAATAAACTATACAGTACAGCATGACAGATATATTATGTACTAGACATTAAGCCTGTTAAATTAACGGGCGCTAGAACATATGTAACGACGGTCCGTGGGGCACATGTGCAGTAGCGCAATCCCACGGACACAGGGAGTGGACGCAGAGACACTTCAACTTTATTATATAGGATGGGATCTAACTAAATGATGATATGCAATAGCTACATTAAAATTATTCACGTTTAATGCTAAAAATGTTCAAGAATGTGAGTATTAATATTTAAAATTATTTTTGACAGGCTGCTGGGCATTTAAGATGTAAAAACTGCTAAATCAAGGAAATTTTATCCAAGTGGTCTATATCTGTCAACAAGATTTATGTGATTTGTCTTTTAAAGTGGAACTTCCAATCATGACCGAAGTTCAAACTTGGTGGTTATGAAGGGTCTGTGTCACTAGAGCAGAAAGCACAATTGCAATTCCGGAAATTTGATTCTTACAGTTACCAGTAGTGGCTTTTTGTCACCCCCGGTAACTCATTCGGTGCTAACGTCTGAGGTGAGTTTTTCAAATAGTTTCATTGGCACAGCATGCTTGTTTATTTTACCCTTTGCACCCTGCACCATGTACAAGTATGGGATCCGCTATTTAAAACCCTGTTATCCAGAAAGCTCAGAATTCTGGGAAGGCCATCTCCCCTAGACTTCATTATAAGCAAATTAAATGATTTCCTTTTTCTCTGTAATAACAAAACAGTACCTTGTACTGAATCCTAACTAAGATATAATTAATCCTTATTGGAGGCATATTAATCCTACTGAGTTATTTTCGGTAAACTTAAGTATGGGAGAATACAGGAACATCCCTTATCTGGAAAACCCCAGGTCTTGAGCAGTCCAGATAACAGGTCCATGTCTGATTATGAGTTCTTCTAGGATTATTTTAGTCAGGTTAAAGTGTACTAGCCCTCCACAAGCGCCTTTTTTCCAGAGGAAACAACCCCAACCTTGACAGTCTACCCTCATAATTTAAATCTTTTATCCATTAAACCAGTTTTAGTTTAGTCTCTGTACTTTCTCTAGCTCATTTATATCCCTCTAAGGGACAGGAGCCCAAAACTGCACTTCATACACTGGGTGAGGCCTTACCAGGGACATATAAAGAGACAAAATGTTTTCATAACTTAAGTTAATGGCTTTTTTATGCAAGACAGAACTTTATTTGATTTAAAAGCCACAAAATGACACTGCCTAGAACTAGACAACGTGTCATTTACAAAAATTTCCAATCAATTAAGGATACCCCCAACACACTAACATTTAGTATACAACTCACATGTGTATTATTTTTACCAAAGTGCTTTTGTCAACACTGAACCTTACTTTCCAGTGTGCATCCCATTTTCCAGTGTAGTCAAATTGTTCTGCAAAGTGGCAGCATCCTGCATGGAACTTATAGTTTTTCAAAATGTTGTATCATTATAAGAAACAGTACTTTTAGTGCCCACCTCCAGGTCATTAATAATCAAGCTAAAAAGCAAAGGACCAAGTACAGACCACTGCAGTACTCCGCTAATAACACTAGTCCAATAAAAAATGTTTTGTTTCCTTGCAGTATTGGCCAGTATTGCTTAATTAAGTTCTTAATTTGTATTAATAATTTCACAGTATTTACTATCAAAAATAGGTCTAGGTGTGGGATCCCTACTTTTGTTTTGTGTTGTGTAAGGTATCTTTACATGCAGATTGATATTCCTTTTGTTGGTCATGACCTATGAGCTGAATGTAGGATATTTCTATATTTCTTTTTGTTACAAAAAGGTTGCCCTGTGTAGCACACCCGTGAGTGTGTTATGAAATTGTGCTAATGGGTATGATCTTGCAAAGCATATTGGTGACACCACAGGCACAGCCTTACTTTATTAAACAACTGAAGCTGTAAGAAAAGGGAAGATTGTATCATACTTACCGTGATCTTCCTTTCCTGGATAACTCCATGTCATACTTACCGGGATAGCCTCTCCCCAGTGCTCCCAACAGAAGGACCCTCCCCAAAGTTTTAAAAGCCCAACCCCACCCCCTAGTCCGGTGTCTCGTCATAAGCTTCTAGAAACTACCGAAAAAGGGATGGGAACCTTGACATGGAGTTATCCAGGAAATGTACATGTCAGATGTACATGTCAGAAAGCTGCTGCTGACAAACACTGTTGTTGTGGTCCTTCCTATTAACTCAGAGATTTGGTTTGGCTGTCGACCCAACATATTAAACTCCGCTTACCTTCCCCCAAGTTTGGACCTCGCTACATTGTTCCTTTTAATGTTATTGAAATGATCAATCCTGTGTCTGTTAGACTGGCTCTTCCTCCTAATATGTACATTTCGAGTTCCTTTTGATGTTTCTCTGCTCAAACCAGTTATGAAGAATGCTTTCTCTGATGTTCAACTTCCTCCTGCTCCTATTGTCCTCGATGACCATCAGGAATTTGAAGTACAAGAAATTTTGGACTCTAGGAAGTTGAGAGGCAAGATTCAGTACCTGGTACACTGGAGGGGCTTTGGACCTGAGATGCCTTGGGTGCCTCTGATACCCATGCTCCTCGTCTGGCTAGAGCATTTCACAGAAGGTTCCCTCGCAAGTTCTGGGAGTCCCAGGAGGGTACTCCTGAAGGAGGGGGGGTTCTGTAAGACGCGCCATGAGATTTAATAATTTACTCACCTCCAGGTGAGCCTCACTTCATGTGTGCAGGCACGCACTTCCTGGTTGATTCCACCAACGCCAAATTCAAAGTTTGGCGCCAATGTTCTGATAAAAGCCTGATTCACCATTTTACTGCGACCAAGCTAGGCTACAGTTTACTGTTCCAGCTCAAGTGTTATTTCCTATCTGACTGTTTGGTTTTTGACTCCTGCCTGACTCCCGTTTACGATTCCTGCTGCCTGCCTTTGACTCTTCGCTGTTTGACTACACATATTCTAAAATCCTTGCCAGTACCTCGCATTTGAACTTTTTGGTTTAATCTGCACTTCCTTGTTGCTTTTCCGCAGCAGAAAGCCCGGGGCCCCTAAAGGGCATCAGTGAACACCGGAGACCACAGGCTTAACCTGTGCAACCGAGTGTACCCATCAGGGGCCTTGACGTGACATGTGGGCTTACATATTTTGGCCAAAGTGTGGTACTAACATCTCATTTTTTGTAATAATTCTTTTTAAAGGCAAACCGTGTGCTGGCAAATTTACTCTTTCTTTTTCTACAAATATGTAGCATTGTTAATGGCAATATGTAGCTTTTTGAAAAGCCCTAACAAAGTAGAGACAGTTTTCCCAAAATGACTCCTTATCGAAAATTGTTACTATATAGGATATAAATGATGATGTGATTACATAAGCATACAACGTCTGTAACATGTTTTTGGGCTATTTACACCAATGGGGTTAATCCCTAGCTAGTAAACTAGAGCATGGGTTACACTGGACCCTAACACTTAAGACAGGGCCTTCGCAAAGTGGAAGAAATGAAGGTGTCGTGCAACTCCCACAGGCTACTGTGCTTTAACCAATAAAGAAATGGGCGCCAGGAGGTTCTTGCAATCAAACAGAACAAACTTTTATTTGTCAGAGACAAATACTTACATCAGTACAGAAGCATTTGCAGAATATATAGGCACACAGCTCAGACAGTATATTGCATCTGCAGGGGCAATCCCTGAGGCTGTAGTCAAGGCAATGCAGCACCTTCAGGCAGAAATTCCTCACACGCGGTCTGGATCTCACCCAGTGGAGTGGTCAGGAAGGAGAACCTAAAACCTGACACCCTATCCCCTGTGTCCCTTCACTGTAGGCAAATCTTACAGCCTGGGAAGCTACTCCCTGCTACACCTCCTTGTTGGAGCACAAAGCTGCTCTTTATATCTTCCCTCACTGTCTTAATCTCCTAGTGCTGGGATCCCCAACCTTTTGAATCCGTGAGCAACATTCAGAAGTAAAAGGAGTTGGGGAGCAACACTAGCATGAAAATGTTCCTGGGGGTGCCAAATAAGGGCTGTAATTGGCCATTTAGTTGGGGATCACTGTCTTAGAGAGTACTATAACAAATATATTCCTGCCACTCACTAGCCTCATTCACGGGGTCCCTGCTCCCCGACTTATCTCTCTCTAGAGGTACTGGTTCCTCTAGGACCAACACGACTTTACTGGGCCTTGTTATACCCAGACTCCCTGGAAACTCCCGGATGGGTCAGACACCAGGAGCCAAATAGGAAGATCCACCCCTTCTCACTCATTATAACAAAGTGTGACAGGATGTGGTTACAGCACCTTCTGGCCAATACTTTGGATATGTAAATTACAACTAGCTACTTGGGCATCTGTCCAGCAACTAGGGATATCAGGAAGTGTAGGGATTTAAAGCACATTAACCCTATGGGTCCCTACACATCAAATAATTTCCTCATTTTATGTTTCTACGACTTTGAACTTCCTGCTATTTTGGTTTTGGTGCATTACGCATGATTTCCTCCTGCTACATCACTTCGGTTGGGCATGTTTAATGACGTCCCCGTCAAGAATGTACATAGACCTGGAACAGCTTATTCTCAAGGTGCAAAAGAGTCCCCCATTATACTACCATACAGATAGTGGATACATAGATCAAATCAAACATAGGCAAAATTGAAAGAATATCTGCAAGAGCCTGTTTGATGGATGGTATGAGATTTCCAGCAACAACAAGATTAATGTATTTGTTTTTAAAACACCTACAGTTTCTGAGCCCAACTTTGGAAGCTAGAAGGTACCTTTCATATGTTACATGAGTATGCATATATACAGTATATCAAAAAATGGAACAGGTACAAGATCTAATATCCAGAATGTTTTTGGCCTGGGGTTTTCCAAATAAGGGGTCCTTCTATAATTTGGATCTCCATAATTTAGTCTACTAAAGAATCCTTTAAACATTAAATAAACCCGATAGGATTGTTTTGCCTTCAGTAAGGACTAATTATATATTATTTGAGATTGAATATATGAGGTACTGTTCTATTATTACAAAGAAAAGTGAAATATTTAAAAATGTAATTATGGTCTCTATGGGAAATGGTCTTCCTATAATTCATAGCTTTCTGGGTGACAGTTTTGTGTGTGTGTGTGTCTCTGTGTGTTTTCATTATATTTTAATACGTTAGTGATGACAACTCTTCACAATACTCTACTCCAGCGCCTTCTTCAGAGTGTTTTGAATGAGAACTGCATTAAAGGGGAACTGTCCCCCTAAGAAATAATTCTAAATCTTATTTTTTAGTGTTAGTCAAGCAAAATAAACTTTACTTACACTATAGACATTTCGAAATCTTGTTTGTTTAAAGGACCAGTAACATCAAATTTTTTTTTATCAAAATTCGTTAGTATAGAACGAAAAATAAACACCAAGGCAAATAAAACTTTTAGGTTGCAAAGCCTTTATTAAGAGATAACTTACCAAAGCTCCACTTCCGCTCCTCTTCTAAAATGGCGAAAGGGCGACCATCCATGCAGCAGTATTCAATTTCTTCTCCCTGGCTATTGTAGTGACAGTTGGGGAAGGCCGTCAAGGAGAGCGTATTGAGGCTGGGAGATAAAGGAGGGAAGTGCTGGATAGTGGGAAAAGCTGTGAGAGAGGGGAGGAGAGCAGAGGGAGGCAGTCGAGTGAGGCTGGCCTGAGTTCGTTTTCCTCCCCCTCCCTTCACTGCTTGTTCCTTTCTCTTGCCCTGCAATAATTAAAAGAAAGAAAAGCAAACTTCTGTATAAATAATACATATAAAAAGTATTTTATTCTTTTCTGGGAGCAATGTGTATGAGCAGTTAGTGTAAGTACCATAGTCATGTCACAACAGCTGCATTTCCCCTTGCAACTTCCTGCACCTGAGCATAAACTGTTCCACAACAGCTGCATTTTCCCCTGCAACTCCCTGCACCTGATCATAAATCGTTCCACAACAGCTGCATTTCCCCTTGCAGCTCCCTGCACCTGAGCATAAACTGTTCCACAACAGCTGCATTTTCCATTGCAACTCCCTGCACCTGATCATAAATTGTTCCAGAACAGCTGCATTTTATCTTGCATCTCCCTGCACCTGATCATAAATTGTTCCACAACAGCTGCATTTTCCCTTGCAACTCCCTGCACCTGATCATAAATTGTTCCACAACAGCTGCATTTTACCTTGCAACTTCCTGCACCTTATTTTAAACTGTTCCACAACATCTGCATTTTACCTTGCAACTCCCTGCACCTGAGCATAAACTGTTCCACAACAGCTGCATTTCCCCTTGCAACTCCCTGCACCTGATCATAAATTGTTCAACAACAGCTGCATTTCCCCTTGCAAATCCCTGAACCTGAACATAAATTGTTCCACAACAGCTGCATTTCCCTTGCAACTACCTGCACCTGATCATAAATTGTTCCACAACAGCTGCATTTTACCTTGCAACTCCCTGCACCTGATCATAAATTGTTCCAGAACAGCTTCATTCCTCTTGCAACTCCCTGCACCTGATCATAAATTGTTCCAGAACAGCTGCATTTTACCTTGCAACTCCCTGCACCTGAGCATAAATCATTCGGGACAGCTGCATTTTACCTTGCAACTCCCTGCACCTGAGCATAAACTGTTCCACAACAGCTGCATTTCCCCTTGCAACTCCCTGCACCTGATCATAAATTGTTCAACAACAGCTGCATTTCCCCTTGCAATTCCCTGCACCTGATAATAAATTGTTCCACAACAGCTGCATTTTACCTTGCAACTCCCTGCACCTGAGCATAAACTGTTCCACAACAGCTGCATTTCCCCTTGCAACTCCCTGCACCTGAGCATAAATTGTTCCACAACAGCTGCATTTCCCCTTGCAACTACCTGCACCTGATCACAAAATTGTTCCAGAACAGCTACATTTTACCTTGCAACTCCCTGCACCTGATCATAAATTGTTCCAGAACAGCTGCATTCCTCTTGCAACTCCCTGCACCTGATCATAAATTGTTCCAGAACAGCTGCATTTTACCTTGCAACTCCCTGCACCTGAGCATAAATCATTCGGGACAGCTGCATTTTACCTTGCAACTCCCTGCACCTGATCATAAATTGTTCCACAACAGCTGCATTTCCCCTTGCAACTCCCTGCACCTTTTATTTAACTTGTTCATTAATGACTTAGGGGAGGGTGTTGTAAATAATGTGTCAGTGTTTGCAGATGACACAAAATTATCCAGCCTAATTAATTCCATCCAGGATGTGGCATCCTTGCAACATGATCTTGACAAACTGGCAATCTGGGCAGCTAAGTAGCAAATGAATTTCAATGTTGATAAATGTAAAGTCATGCACCTGGGATGTAAAAATATCCAAGCCACTTATACCCTTAATGGGACTGCACTAGGCAAATCCATTATGGAAAAGGACCTTGGAGTCCTTGTAGATGATAAACTTGGCTGTAGCAAGCAATGCCAGTCGGCCGCATCAAGGGCAAATAAAGTCTTGAGCTGTATTAAAAGGGGCATAGAGTCAAGGGAGGAGGGGGTCATTCTTCCACTGTATAGAGCACTTGTAAGGCCCCACCTAGAATATGCCATACAGTTTTGGTCTCCATCACTCAAACAGGACATTATTGTATTAGAGAGGGTACAGAGAAGGGGAACTAAGCTGGTAAAAGGTATTGAAAATCTTAGTTATGAGGAAAGACTGGCCAAATTGGGGATGCGCACGCTGGAGAAGAGGTGCTTAAGGGGTGATATGATGACTATGTATAAATATATAAGGGGATCATATAATAATCTCTCTAATGCTTTATTTACCAGTAGGTCTTTCCAGTTGACACGAGGTCACCCATTCCGATTAGAAGAAAAGAGGTTCTGCCTAAATATTCGGAAGGGGTTTTTTACAGTGAGAGCCGTGAAGATGTGGAATTCTCTCCCTGAATCAGTTGTACAGGCTGATAAATTAGATAGCTTTAAGAAGGGGTTGGATAGCTTTTTAGCAAGTAAGGGAATACAGGGTTATGGGTAATAGCTTATAGTCCAAGTTGATCCAGGGACTATTCTGATTGCCATTATGGAGTCAGGAAGGAATTTTCCCCCCTCTAAGGCAAATTGGAGAGGCTTCAGATGGGTTTTTTGCCTTCCTCTGGATCAACTGGCAGATAGGTAGTTAATATTAAAAAAAAAAAAAAAAAAAAAAAAAGGTTGAACTCGATGGACATGTGTCTTTTTTCAACCTTACTTACTATGTTACTATGTATGTAATAAATTGTTCCACAACCGCTGCATTTTACCTTGCAACTCCCTTCACCTGATTATAAATTGTTCCACAACAGCTGCATTTCCCCTTGCAAATCCCTGCACCTGAGCATAAATTGTTCCACAACAGCTGCATTTCCCTTGCAACTACCTGCACCTGATCATAAATTGTTCCACAACAGCTGCATTCCTCTTGCAACTCCCTGCACCTGATCATAAATTGTTCCGGAACAGCTGCATTTTACCTTGCAACTCCCTGCAGCTGATCATAAATTGTTCCAGAACAGCTGCATTTTACCTTGTAACTCCCTGCACCTGATCATAAATCGTTCCGGAACAGCTGCATTTTACCTTGCAACTCCCTGTACCTGATCATAAATTGTTCCACAACAGCTGCATTTTACCTTGCAACCCCCTGCACCTGAGCATAAACTGTTCCACAACAGCTGCATTTCCCCTTCCAACTCCCTTCACCTGATTATAAATTGTTCCACAACAGCTGCATTTTACCTTGCAACTCCCTGCACCTGAGCATAAACTGTTCCACAACAGCTGCATTTCCCCTTGCAACTCCCTGCACCTGATCATAAATTGTTCCACAACAGCTGCATTTCCCCTTGCAAATCCCTGAACCTGAGCATAAATTGTTCCACAACAGCTGCATTTCCCTTGCAACTACCTGCACCTGATCATAAATTGTTCCACAACAGCTGCATTTTACCTTGCAACTCCCTGCACCTGATCATAAATTGTTCCACAACAGCTGCATTCCTCTTGCAACTCCCTGCACCTGATCATAAATTGTTCTGGAACAGCTGCATTTTACCTTGCAACTCCCTGCACCTGAGCATAAACTGTTCCACAACAGCTGCATTTCCCCTTGCAACTCCCTGCACCTGATCATAAATTGTTCCACAAAAGCTGCATTTCCCCTTGCAACTCTCTGCACCTGATTATAAATTGTTCCACAACAGCTGCATTTCCCCTTGCAACTCCCTGCAGCTGATCATAAATTGTTCCAGAACAGCTGCATTTTACCTTGCAACTCCCTGCACCTGATCATAAATCATTCCGGAACAGCTGCATTTTACCTTGCAACTCCCTGCACCTGATCATAAATTGTTCCACAACAGCTGCATTTCCCTTTGCAACTCCCTGCACCTGTTTATAAATTGTTCCACAACAGCTGCATTTCCCCTTGCAACTCCCTGCACCTGATCATAAATTTTTCCACAACAGCTGCATTTCCCCTTGCAACTCCCTGCACCTGATCATAAATTGTTCCACAACAGCTGCATTTTACCTTGCAACCCCCTGCACCTGAGCATAAACTGTTCCACAACAGCTGCATTTCCCCTTGCAACTCCCTGCACCTGATCATAAATTGTTCCACAACAGCTGCATTTCCCTTGCAACTACCTGCACTTGATCACAAAATTGTTCCAGAACAGCTGCATTTTTCCTTGCAACTCCCTCCACCTTATCATAAATTGTTCCAGAACAGCTGCATTCCTCTTGCAACTCCCTGCACCTGATCATAAATTGTTCCGGAACAGCTGCATTTTACCTTGCAACTCCCTGCACCTGATAATAAATTGTTCCACAACAGCTGCATTTTCCCTTGCAACTGCCTGCACCTGATCATAAATTGTTCCAGAACAGTTGCATTTTACCTTGCAACTCCCTGCACCTGATCATAAATTGTTCCGGAACAGCTGCATTTTACCTTGCAACTCCCTACACCTGATAATATATCGTTCCGGAACAGCTGCATCTTACCTTGCAACTCCCTGCACTTGATCATAAATTGTTCCACAACATCTGCATTTTCCCTTGCAACTCCCTGCACCTGATCATAAATTGTTCCAGAACAGTTGAATTTTACCTTGCAACTCCCTGCACCTGATCATAAATTGTTCCAGAACAGTTGAATGTTACCTTGCAACTCCCTGCACCTGATCATAAATTGTTTCAGAACAGCTGCATTTTACCTTGCAACTCCCTGCACCTGATCATATATCAATATGAAGGTAAACAAACCTACAGCTGCTGTTCTGGAATATCATACCAGTAAATACTAATGTACACAGGTATTAAAGACTTAAATATCCAACAAAATCTAAGGCAACAAAATCTAATTCTACTGTAATGTAAAATCTGAGCCTGTTGTATGATTTCTTGTTTTCATGCATCTACCTCATGTATTTTATATTCTCTGATGAAAACACAGTATACATCATTCTCCTCCAACAGTTGTATTATGTCCCATTGCAAATCTTTTTAATGTTGTCTACAGATCAGAGCTAAAATTAGTTACAGTGTTTTTAGGGCAAGGCCAGACGTGGCGTTTTTGCAGCGTTTTTAAACGCCACCTCCACGCTTCAGTAAGAACACTGCTACCGGCCCAGCTATTTAAGGGTAGCTTACTATAGTGTGAACCACTAGTCGTGTCGACAGCGGGGTTCAGGACCGCATTATAGTCCCCCAATAATATAGTAGGAGATGGAACCATATCTGCCATCTGTGTAATAAGATGGGGTAAAAATTGTTCAACAGCGGGGGGGGCGTAGATGGAGGCTAATATAAGTCTGACTCCATTGAATCGGGCTTAAACGATTATATATCTCCCGTTTTGATCTTGCTTAACCTTTTCTACTTGGTAGTTAATATTCCTATGCACCAGGTTTGAACAGTGGAAAGAGAGAAAGTTGGTCATAGAAAGCACAGAAAAAAATAACAAAAAGATACAGTGGCAAGCATTGTCAAATATGTCATATCAACATGTATAGGAATTGCCATATTCTTATCAATTATACAAGATAATCAACCCGTAGAGGCAAAATAGCCTGCCAAATCCCTTTAACTCCCCCCACCCTGACCTCACCCCACCCTCCAAAAAAGGAGGTCCTATTCCCTGAACCTAATCTATCTAACTAGGGAGGCACACCGTAACTATCTAAGGTGCTACCTGCTCATCTTCTTGTTGGCTGGGGCTCTCATGTGTCTTACCCCGTATGCTGTTGTATTTCTTCAACATGCCTTACTGTGCAAGGTATAACTTGAAAGGGGCACTTTGATGATGATGATGGTTGTCTATCCAATGATTGACTTCCGCCGGGTCTGTAAAAAATCGGGTAGCTGCTCCATCTATTACCCGCAGTCTGCTAGGGTAGAGCATGTTGTATTTGATCTCTTTTTCTCGCAGCCTTTTTTTAACATCTTGGAAAGTGCGGCGTTGTCTTTATATCTCTGCTGTAAAATCCCGATAGAATTGCAGCTTAGCGTTAAGATATTTAACTTCACCTTTTTTCCTGGCTGCAGACAAGATGGCGTCTCTATCTATGTAATTCAAAAGACGTAGGATAAAGGGCCGCGGCGTCTCACCTGGTATACGCCGAGTAGGAATCCTATGGGCCCTTTCCACTGTGTACGCTGTGGATAAAGTAATGGGCGCCAACCCATCTTTAAGCAGTGTCTCGACAAATTCAGTTGGAGACTGCCCCTCCACTCCCTCTGGCAACCCCAGAATGCGCACATTATTTTCCTCGATCGATTTTCAGAGTCTTCCGCTCTTTGGTTTAGCAACTTTACTTGCCGTTGTAATTCAGCAACCATCGGCTGTTGTTGTAAAAGAGTATCTTCTGCAACTCCCACGCGGCGCTCTAGCTTCTGATACTCTCTCTCTCACCTTGTCCAGGTCTTCCCGAAATAGAGAGACCTCGGTCTGAATCTCCATACGGAGGTCATCCATTTTGGAGGAGAGAGCCGTTTGGGATTCTCGGATAGCATTCAGCAACATAGTGGACTCCGGCGAGAGTTCTTTCTGTTGTACCGGATCGGCATTTAAAGACTCTGCCGCCGTCGGGTGAGACGCCATTTGGGATTCTTGGATAGCATTCAGCAACATAGTGGACTCCAGCGAGAGTTCTTTCTGTTGTACCGGATCGGCATCTAAAGACTCTGCCGCCATCGGGTGAGACGCAGTGCCTTTAGGAGTCTCCGTCATAACCAAAATGGCGTCAGGCCCGTTACTGCGTTGCTGTTTTTTGGTGAGTCGCGGTGCCCTTTGGGATCGCCTTGAGCGCCTACCGCTCATATGGTCATTGTATGTAGTGCTTCCGAAGTAGTATCCACTCACTTTTGTAGTAAGGAATCAGCGCTGGGTATATTTCAGGATGGTTTAGGTGCAGAGCTCCATCCAAACACGTCTACTCCGTTCCCTTACATAGCCACGCCCGCTCAGGCTGCTTTTTACTCCCAGTCCGTCCCTGACTCCAACTCTTCATTTCAGCCTAGACACCGAGCAGAGAGGTTCTCTCTGCAGCTCTGATATAATGACAGCTCTGATATAATGACAGTTCTAGGAGGTAAAACGCTTTCAAAACGTTTTTCTTTCTGCAGCATTACATATTTTGAGGAAGGATAAGTAATATATCTGAATATGAAGGTTATATGAAATGTCCCCTTTAAGATTGTCTAGATCAAGTTTAATGGTTGAATGTGCTTCAAATAATAAATAAATGGTGTGTTTCATACACCTATCCAACTTGATAACGTGTTTGTAGATGAAATCACAAAAAAGTGCAAGTGCACTTAATTTTTGTTTGTCTGAGGGATGGAATTATTTTTAAAAAATCATTAACCAATCCACTGCAAGATCCAGTACAGTGCTTTAAGATAATGAGGACATTGTCTGCTCTCAGTCTCCTTAATGCACTTACATGTAAGCACATTCTTTTGTTTTTAACAACTTTTTGTAAGGGGTACTCACCCTGGTGGCCTAGTGAGCCGGCGGGGACGCCCACAGCGCTCTCAGTGGAGACGTCTGCCACGCTGCCTTCCTTCTGATGTGCCGGATCCTTAGTGCGCATGTGCGGCGCGCAGCTCCTTTATTTATTGGCGCTGACGTGTGACTCCTGCCTGGTAACCGACTATACTAACTTCTGTAATCCGACTATAATGATCTGTTTACCTCGGATCCCGGAGGAAGGTAGCTGATCCAGGAGAACTGATGGTGACAGGAACCTCTCTACGGCTCCGGTATTCACTGACGCCCTTTTGGGGACCCGGGCTTTCTGCTGCGGAGGTGGTAGAGAAGCCAGGCGAGTTACCAGGAGCGAAGTAACAAGGGATCAGGCAAGGCATAGTCAGGTGCAGGCAAAGGTCTTTTCCAGAAGACAGGTTTCAGAGAAGCGAAGTACCAAGGGGTCAGGCTAAGGCGTAGTTAAATGCAGGCAGAGGTCGGATTCAGGCAGCAAAGGTTTGGAGGTCAGGAAAACAAGCAGAAGGTCAAAACCAGGAAACTCGAACAACCAGGGCTTTAGCAGGAACAGTAGGAACTGAAGCCAGCTTGGGTAATGTGAGGAGGAAGAGGAAGGTATTTAAGGGAACAGGAACCAATCAGGAGCAGGCTGAGGAAGACAGACACATCAGGGACCAATAGGAAGCCAGGCGCCCAAATTAGAGGTCATTGCTCCTAAGTATGCTAGTGTCCATTCCTGTGCAGGCGTCCGATTTGACGTGCGCTTATGCACCGGCGCTCAAAACCAGTGGCGGGTGTTACAGTACCCCCCCTTTCAGGAGACCCCTCCGGGGGCTCCCAGGGTTTGTCGGGAAACTTTCTGTGGAAGGACCTCAATAATTGGGGGGCATGTGTATCGGCAGCATTCACCCAAGATCTCTCCTCAGGACCAAAACCTCTCCAGTGGACCAGGGACTGGACTCCCCTTCTAGACTTACGGGAATCGATGATGTCTTGCACCTCAAATTCTTGATGACCATTCAAGAGAACAGGAGATGCTTCCATAGAAGAAAATGCGTTCTGGACGAAAGGCTTGAGCAAAGAAACATGGACGAGCTTGAAATGTTCATGCTGGAAGGAAGGTCCAACCTCACTGACACTGGGTTAATGATTTCCTTGACCTTGAAAGGACCGAGGAAGCAGGGACCCAGCTTAGGGCAGGACTGCCTGATCTTGATATTTCTGGAAGAGAGCCAGACAGAGTCCCCTACCTTGAACCTGGGAGCAGGGCGACGATGCTTATCGGCAGCCACCTTCTGGCGAGAAGAAGCCTTAGTAAGGGCAGAACGAGCATCTGTCCAGATCTTCTGAAAGTCCTGAAACAAGGAGTCAGCCGCAGGAACATCCACCTTGACAGCTTTTGGAGGAAGAGCTGAAGGAGAGAGACCATAGACACAGAAAAAGGGAGAGCAGTTTAAGGAGCAATGCTTAAGTTTATTATGTGCAAACTCAACCCAAGGGAGTAGATCCGACCAATTGTCCTGATTTTGCAAGATGAAACATCGGAGAAACTGCTCCAAAGACTGATTTGTCCTCTCAGTCTGTGAAGTGAATGTCCAAAAGTTTACAAAAAGCCCTCCAGAATTTCGAAACGAACTGAACGCCACGATCAGAGACAATGGAGGAAGGAATGTCATGCAGACGAAAGATCTCCTTGACAAAAAGTTGAGCAAGAGTGGAGGCGGTAGGCAACTTCTTCAAGGGGACAAAATGTGCCATCTTCGAGAACCTATCCACGACAACCCAGATGGTAGTCATCCCCAAAGACTGGGGTAGGTCCACCACAAAGTCCATAGCAATGTCAACCCAGGGTCGGGAGGGAGTAGGTAGAGGTTTAAGAAGGCCACAAGGAAGAGATCTTGGAATCTTCTGTTGGGCACAGATAACACAGGAAGATACAAACAAAGAGACATCTTGTTTCAAGGAGGGCCACCAAAAATATCTGGACACCAGGTCAAAGGTCTTACCGACACCAGGATGCCCTGCCAACTTT
Source organism: Xenopus laevis (assembly GCF_017654675.1). Classification (NCBI taxonomy): domain Eukaryota; kingdom Metazoa; phylum Chordata; class Amphibia; order Anura; family Pipidae; genus Xenopus; species Xenopus laevis. Next base: position 64,454,333 of record NC_054379.1, on the reverse strand, counting down.
GAAGAATGAGCCCAGCCCAGGACTTGAGGAACAGAGGAAGCAGACACAAAGGTTTTCCCAGGAGGACACTCAGGAGGAATAACGGATACAGGAGCAACGATGCATTCAGGTGGGATAATGGGAATGGGAGGAAGAACCGAAACTTCATCAGTAGAAAATGATCTGGACAAAGCATCAGCCTTGGAGTTCTTTGAACCAGGACAATAGGAGATAATGAAGTTAAACCTGGAAAAGAATAGGGCCCAACGTGCTTGACGAGGATTCAGTCTCTTGGAGATGTATTCCAGGTTCTTATGGTCCGTAAGAATGGTAATGGGTTCAACCGAACTTTCCAAAAGATGACGCCATTCCTCCAGAGCCAGCTTAACAGCCAAAAGTTCCCTGTTGCCAACGTCGTAATTCCTCTCAGCAGAAGAAAATTGCAGGAAAAGAAGGCACAAGGGTGTAGGGGACCCTGGAAATCAGGCCGCTGACAGAGAATGGCTCCAACACCGGACTCTGAAGCATCCACCTCCAAAACAAAAGGTCGAGAGACATCTGGATGAACTAAGACGGGAGCAGAACAAAAAGCTTGCTTCAGATCGCCGAACGCTCTCTGAGCCACAGGAGACCAGACAAATTCTGTTCCCTTCCGGGTAAGAGCAGTAAGGGGGAGGACAATGCCGGAAAAATTCTTGATGAAGTTCCTGTAAAAATTGGCGAACCCCAAGAAGCATTGGACTGCTTTCATATTAGAGGGAGGAACCCAATTCAGGACTGCCGAAACCTTGGCCGGATACATTTCAAAGCCAGAGGGAGAGATGACATAACCAAGGAAAGAAATTTTCGCCTGATGGAACTCGCACTTGTCGATCTTGGCGAACAAATGATTCTCTCTGAGACGTTGAAGGACTTGCCTCACATGAGAAGCATGGAGAGACTCACAAGAAGAAAAAATCAAAATGTCATCCAGATAGACAACAACAGAAGAATAGAGGAGATCTCGATTAATATCGTTCATAAAGTCCTGGAAGACAGCAGGCGTGTTGCAGAGGCCAAATGGCATAACTAGATATTCATAATGGCCATCACGTGTGTTAAACGCTGTCTTCCATTCGCCCCCTTGACGAACCCGAAACAGATTATAGGCTCCCCTCAGGTCCAGCTTCGAAAAAATGTTGGCGTCCTTGAGTTTATCGAACAGCTCAGGGATAAGGGGAAGAGGATACCTGTTCTTAACGGTAATCTTGTTAAGACCCCGGTAATCGATGCACGGCCGAAGACCCCCATCCTTCTTAGGAGGGACAGTTCCAGGGATCAGGTCAATAGGAAAGTCATAGGGCCGGTGGGGGGGAAGAACCTCGGCACTCTTCTTCTCGAAGATGTCAGAAAAATCTCTATAACAGGAGGGAAGAGACTCAAGCATGGAGATGGAGCAAATGGAGACTGGAGAAGAGGATGAGAAGGATAAACAATTAGAGGAACAGCAGGAACTCCAGGAGGACAGCTTTCCAGAAGACCAATCAATCATAGGGTTATGTAGCTGGAGCCAGGGTAACCCTAAAATGATAGGGGTCGAAGGACAGGAGATGGCCAGAAATGAGATCTCTTCTTTATGGAGGTCACCAACTTGCAAATACAGAGGAGAAGTGGAGTGGGTGATAAGACCAGGAGAGACAGGATGACCATCAATCGCATGAGCCGCCAGAGGCACTTGAAGAGGGACAAGAGGCAGGGAAGAAGCTCGGGCAAAAGAGAGATCAATGAAGTTCCCAGAAGCACCTGAGTCAATAAAGGCTTGACAAGGGATGGTCCTGGAGAGACGTTTAATACAGCAAGGAACCAACAGACGAGAGAAATTTCTTGATGGAGAAGAAGTGGCAGTGCCTAGGACGGTCTCCACCAATTCACCAGAATAGCGAAGAATAGCGAAGAGGAGCTGAGATCTTGGGTCTCCAGGAAAAACTTTCCCCCCTGGACAATGGAGCCGGAACCAAAACTGGGGTTGGTGGTGCAACAGAGACAGGAGGCAGCGGAGTCTGGGAAGCCTGCAAGGCATCAAGGCGATTTGAGAGGTGCTGCAAGCTCTGGGCAAGGTGCAACTGAGAATCCTCATAGTCCTCGAGACGCTTCATAAGAGCCTCTAAGACTGTCTCCAACGAGGAAGAACGACCAGCGGCTTGGGAGGGATCCATCCTTTTGGCCCAAGCTAACTATAACGATCTGTTTACCTCGGATCCTGGAGGAGAACTGATGGTAACAGGAACCTCTCTATGGCTCCGGTATTCACCGATGCCCTTTTGGGGCCCGGGCTTTCTGCTGCGGAGGTGGTAGAGAAGCCAGGTGAGTTACCAGGAGCGAAGTAACAAGGGATCAGGCAAGGCGTAGTCAGGTGCAGGCAAAGGTCGTTTCCAGAAGACGGGTTTCAGAGAAGCAAAGTACCAAGGGGTCAGGCTAAGGCGTAGTTAAATGCAGGCAGAGATCAGATTCAGGCAGCAAAGGTTCGGAGGTCAGGAAAACAAGCAGAGGGTCAAAACCAGGAAACTCGAACAACCAGGGCTTTAGCAGGAACAGTAGGAACTGAAGCCAGCTTGGGCAATGTGAGGAGGAAGAGGAAGGTATTTAAGGGAACAGGAACCAATCAGGAGCAGGCTGAGGAAGACAGACACATCAGGGACCAATAGGAAGCCAGGCGCCCAAATTAGAGGTCATTGCACCTAAGTATGCGAGTGTACATTCCTGCGCAGGCGTCCAATTTGACGTGCGCTTATGCGCCGGCGCTCAAAACCAGTGGCGAGTGTTACACCAACCTGTGCCAGTTTGACTCTTCTGATTGACCTCCCGGCTTTGACCCTTGCCTGTCTGACTACGCTAGAATTCTGCCTGCACCAACCTGGCCTATTTGACTACCATTTGTCTAATCCTTGTACTGTGACCTTCTGCCCAAAGACTTTGCTGTACAATCCTGCCCCACTGCTCATCCAGAACCTTCGCTTGGCTCCTCTCTTAATAAGACCTGGCAGCATCCAATTAGCCGAGGGCTCCTCCAGAGGTGAAAGGCGGCTGTTAAAGGTGGAAGCAAGAGCTGAGACCAGGGTGCTTAGCATTGGTTCTGGATTCCGGGTGCTGATTCGTGACACTTTTAAACAAGTGTTTAGTTGTTAACTCCCTTTTGGAAAAATGTGAATTTTGCAAAACTATCACACATGAGTAAATGACTTAGAAAAAAAAGTTGAAAAAAGACACGTGTCCATCAAGTACAGATGACCGATTGCCCCAAGTGTACTTTCAGCACATATATGTAGGCATATACTACATATGTGTATAAAAAAAACTATGACAAAACCACACTTGGTGGTACTCTAATACTATATAAAAATTATGTATGGAGCAAATTATTCATATTTAATTTTTTACTAAATAAACCTGGGCATAACTAATTAAAATGTTCACAACTTACACCGACTGTATTACTGCAACAAATATGTTGAGGAAAATAATGTTCCGCAACATAAATTTGCAAATAATTTGAGGATTTCATTATTTTGAATACATAATATCATTAAAAGATTCTGAGAAGGCTTACCAGTATCTGGAATCAATTAGCTGAAGGAAGACCACTCTTACAGTACCTCACACAGTATATCCTCAAACTGAACAGAGGAGTGACTTGTAGGGGAAGGTTTGAGAGCTGAGTAACAGTTGATAGTAGCTGTAGTATCAAGTTGAAAGCAGCTGTAGTACCACGACTCAACACAGCAAAGAATAAGAATAGTCAGGCAGGCAGAGATCAGGACAGGCGGCAATCCAGTGTGGTCGAGGGCAGACAAGGTCAAACCAGTAAGACAGGAAGTTCAGGCATATAAACAGATAGGGAGATTCAAGAAGCATTGTCAAAGGCGAATTCCGGGGTCAACATGCACAGAGATATACAGTTCAATAAGACACAGTAACAGAGCCAAGACGATGTCTGAGCAAAGACCTACCATTGAAAGACGCCAGAAATAGCTCCCCCTGCATCACCGCCAATGCACCACTTCATAGGCAGAGCCGCGGAGATCCAAGCGGGGTAAACAGGATGCCTGACAGGATGTCTTTGTGCACAAATTGCAAGGCCCGCTTTAAAAAACCCCATAAAAGACAGAGAAGGAGATGACATTAACCCTTTCACTGCCAGCCAATTTGGCCAAGTTGGAACTTCTATTGCCAGACCGTTTTTGAACATTTTTTGCTCTTTCACTTTAGGGGACTTTCCTGGGGGGGTCTTTTAGTTTACCCATGAAAACAAGATATTGTTTTTTTCAGGACAACCTAAGCTTTCAAAATATGCTAGAATTTAGTTGTCATTCCAGTCCTGTAAAAAGATATGGGCTTCTAAGTGTATAAAAAAAACAAAAAAAAACAGTTTCACATGATACAAACGCATATATCAGAAGCATAATTTATTTTATGCATGAGAACATGGCAGATTTGGAAAGTTCTGTGTCTCCCGAACTAACCAATACCAAATATATATAATTTTATGGAGATTTCTCACTTCGATAGTTGAAAACTCCGAAGCAGTAAACTACCAAATTTCCAAAGCACCGCTCCACAAAACAGCATACATCTGATTTCAAGGCCAAACATTCCACTAACAGTAGGTTTACCCTAAAAAACTACCCCTTATTGGAAAGAACAGATTCTAACGAGTTCAAAATGGGTAAATATATATTTGTACTCCAAACTACCAAGTTGCAATTCTTTCCTAAAGTTAGCAGTTTTTATAAAAATGTGTTACATTTTTGAAAAATTACCTCAAAGTGTCCAGTCTACAGCATTGTATCTCCCACATATCATTATATACCAAGATACAACACCCCAAATATGAAAGCCCAGGGTCTGCTGAACAGTTTGATGCCCAATATGCATAGGTGCACCTAAGTATGTGGCATATAGGGGCCCCAGAACAAAGACACCCCATATGAGTTATCAGTTCTGGAATTCCAAATACAGCAAAATCCGCACATTTACATCATTTTTCAAGGGGCAAAAGTACAAAAATGTATGTTCACCCCAGAAAACCATATACTTTTGGAAAGTACACATTCCGACAAATCTAATATGGGTATGCACATCTTTCTACTCCAAAGTACCAAGCCGTAAAGCTTTCCTACATTTCGCAGTTTTTATGACATTACCGAAAATCAACTCGATATTGCAAATCTGAAGCATCGTATCTCACACATATCATTATATACCAAGATAAAATACCCTAAATATGAAAGCCCGGGGTCCGCTGAACAGTTTGATGCCCAATATGCATAGGTGCACCTAAGTATGTGGCGTATAGGGGCCCCAGAACGAAGACACCCCATACGAGTTATCAGTTCTGGAATTCCAGATACTGCAAAATAAGCACATTTACAGCATTTTTCAAGGGGCAAAAGTACAAAACTGTATGTTCACCCCAGAAAACCATATGTTTTTGGAAAGTACACATTCTGACGAATCTAATATGGGTATGCACGTCTTTCTACTCCAAAGTACCAATCCACAAAGCTTTCCTACATTTCGCAATTTTTATGACATTGCCGAAAATCACATCAATATTGCAACTCTGAAGCATCGTATCTCCCACATATCATTATATACCAAGATAAAATACCCTAAATATGAAAGCCCAGGGTCCGCTGAACAGTTTGATGCCCAATATGCATAGGTGCACCTAAATATGTGGCGTATAGGGGCCCCAGAACGAAGACACCCCATACGAGTTATCAGTTCTGGAATTCCAAATACTGCAGAAGCCACAAAAAAGGAAAGCTCTCTGTTTGATTTCAAATTAAGCAGAGAAATCCCTGTCTAAGGCAGGATTTTTTGTTCTCATTTGGTGTGTGAAGGTGTTAGCTACTTGGTGTGTGAATTTTGGGGATTTTTGAGTTGATTTATTTTATTTAAAATCGATTTTTATTTTGACCCAGAAGGTGAGTGATTGCTAGCCCAGTTCCCTTCACTTCCTGTGGGCTACAAACTCACTGACAGATCCCCTACCCCTCCCCCACACCTCGGTGTCAGTTTCACTTGTTTTTTTGTATTTAGTTTCAGCTGAAATTTATCACTAGTTGCACAGATTGTGTGTGTGCTTTTATTTTTATCCTTGTTTTGTAAGGTGAGAAAGCTAAAGGGAGAAGGATTTAAGAAAATAAAACATTTTCTAGTAGCAGTGCAACTCCCAGGCACCTGCTCACATTAACCCTCTCCCTGCTAAAGCTTCTCATTGTCGCATTGTCGCATTTTGTTGATTAATAGAATTAAGCTTACTTTTTTGTGGATTGTTTTGTAAAATAATGGGAGGGAATAAAAAACAAAATTATAAAAAAATACCTCAGGCTCCTAAAGGAAAAGGAGCTGAAAAACCTGGCTGTAGCTATACTAAAAAGCACCAGTCACAGCCTTTGTCAAAAAGCTCCACTGCTTCTGTTTCTGCTGCTGCAGCCAATGTGACCCCTGCTAAAAGTTTTGCACAGGCAGTGGCTACTGGCAGCAACCCAAGCCAAGTCACTGCTGGGGTAGAGCAGCTTACAAGGAAGCATGGGGTTAGATGTCTAATGACAGGAGCTCATGGCATAGAGGCTTACATAAAAGCTGCAGCTGAAGTGGTGGGCCCCTCTGTAATAGTGGCAGCAAGTAAAATGTATGGGAAAGCCATAATATTTGCCCTTACACTAACTGCAGTGCATACTCTAGTGCAGAGAGGCATCACAGTAGGGGGTGGTTATATCCCTGTAGAACCCCTAGAAGGATTAGGCATAAAGATAGTCTTATCTAATGTGCCCCCCTTCCTGCAAGACCACTTATTGCTACCCCACCTGCAAGCCCTCGGTGAAATAAAGTCAACTATTTCTAAACTTCCCTTGGGTTGCAAGGAGAGCAGATTGAGACATATCCTCTCTTTTAAAAGGCAGGTGCAATTACTTTTACCTCGGGGTCAAGATACTATTGAGGGGTCCTTTGGTGTTCCATTTGAGGGGGTGCTGTATAAAATTTTTTACTGCACTGAAGAAGTGAGGTGCTTCCTTTGCAAGAACCTGGGGCACACTTGCCAGAGTTGCCCCAAAGGGCATATTAAGACCACAGTCCCTGTTCCTGCCCCCAGTACCTCTAATGCAACAGCATACCCTGCCACATCTATTGCTGCAGGCTCCTCAAAGGAGAAATCCCCTTCAGTAAAGAACCTCAAGGGGGTTGTTACACAACCCACCTCTGAAACCTCCAAACCTCCTCCTTCTTCACTCAAGTTATCTAAGGCTACAGCCTGCATTTCAAGTTCAGCAAAAGAGAAGGAGGGGAGGAATGTCAATGCATCCCTTAGTGCTGCAGTTGTTCTTGCCAAAAACCAACGTAACCCTGTTATTAACACTCCTAAGGGTGTGGGGGTGCCGGTGGTTGTAACACCTGTCGTGGTGGGAGCAGAGAATAGCATTTCCTCTTCAAATGACAAGAAAAAGAAGAGGAAATTTAAATCCAACAGGCTGATACCTGAGGAATGGGTTTCAGTGGTCAATGATGAAGCACCCCCATCCAAGGGCAAAAAAGGCAGCAAAACATCTGTTCCTCATGTGGTGATATTGTCTGGTCCAACTGTTGGATGCAATCAACTGGTGCCAGACCATGCACCTATAGACCCAGTTGGGGAAGAGGAGGGGATTATGGGTCCCCCCACAGAGTCAGGGCTGCTGCATCTGTCTCCAACAGAGGATCTTCCCCTGGAGTATAAAGGGCCACCTAATGAAACCCCTGCAGAGTGGGCAGTAAGTGTGGTGGTGGTGGTGTTCTTGTTCTCAGAATCCTTCCAGCCAGAGGTACTGAGTGTTAATTCTGTCATCCCAGGCCGTCTGTTACATCTCCGGGTCCGGGAGTCTAGTGGAACATACAATCTGATAAACATGTATGCCCCAACTACTGGACCAGAGAGAAAGTATTTTTTTGAAAGTTTATCAGCCTATATGGAGACAATTGACTCAGATGAAGCCGTGATTATAGGGGGTGATTTCAATTACACCCTTGAGGCTCAGGACCGAAATGTTCCCCAGAAAAGGGATTCATCTGAGTCAGCTTTGCGGGAACTCATTGCCCATTTCTCCTTGGTAGACATCTGGAGAGAGCAACACCCAGAAACTGATGCTTTCACCTATGTTAGGGTGAGGGATGGCCGTGTGTCTCAGTCCCAGATTGATAGGCTTTATATATCAAGCCATATTATGTCACGAGTTCGGTCCAGTAATATTAGCTTGGCACCTTTCTCGGACCACAATTGTGCTTCTTTGATAGTGGCAGTTGCACCATCTCTGCCCAAAGCAGCCTATTGGCACTTTAATAACAGCTTATTAAAGGATGAAGGGTTTGCAAAGGCAGTCCGGGAAATGTGGACAGACTGGAAGGGTTATCAGGATGAATTTGCCACACTGAGTCAATGGTGGGATGTAGGCAAGGTTCACCTATAGCTCTTGTGTCAAGAGTATACAAAATGTTTGAGCAGACAGAAAAACGCAGAGATTGAGGCTCTGAATAGGGAGGTGCTTGATCTTGAGCAAAGGCTGTCAGGCTCTGAAGACCAAGCCATACAGTGTGAATATGTAGAAAAGAAAGAGACGCTGCGTAACATGGAACAGCGACAAGCTCGTGGTGCTTATGTGCGAAGCCGCATGCAGTTACTCTGTGATATGGATTGTGGCTCGCGTTTCTTCTATGCTCTGGAGAAGAAGAAGGGGAACCAAAAACAAATCACATGCCTTCTTGCAGAGGATGGCACCCCCCTTGAAGATCCGGAGGCTATCCGGGACAGAGCCCGGTCCTTCTATCAGAACCTTTTTTCTCCAGATCCCATCTCTCCGGATGCCTGCAGGGAGTTATGGAATGGGCTTCCAGTGATCAGCGAGGGTAGAAGAGAGAGGTTGGAAAAACCAATCACTCTGAATGAACTCTCTCAAGCACTCCACTTAATGCCCCATAATAAATCTCCAGGGCTGGATGGATTGACTGTAGAGTTCTTCCAGTTCTTCTGGGATACTCTGGGACATGATTTCCATAGGGTTCTAAGTGAGGCCCTCAAGACCGGTGAGATGCCACTTTCGTTTCGTCGAGCAGTGTTATCACTGCTACCTAAGAAGGGGGATCTCCGCCTTATTAAGAATTGGCGACCGGTCTCATTGCTCAGCACAGACTATAAAATTGTAGCCAAAGCTATATCACTCAGGCTAAAGTCTGTGCTGGCAGAGGTGGTTCATCCTGACCAGTCCTATACAGTCCCCGGCCGGACAATTTTTGACAATGTCTTTCTGGTTTGGGATTTACTACATTTTGCCCGGAAGGCTGGTCTATCTCTCGCTTTTCTCTCCATGGATCAAGAGAAGGCATTTGACAGAGTAGATCATCAATATCTTTTAGGCACTCTGCAAGCCTATAGCTTTGGCCCACAGTTTGTGAGCTATCTGAAAACACTGTACACCTCTGCAGAGTGTCTAGTTAAAATCAACTGGTCTCTGACTGCACATCTGGCCTTCAAACGAGGAGTTCGACAGGGATGTCCTTTGTCGGGACAGCTGTATGCACTGGCCATTGAGCCTTTCCTGTGTCTACTAAGGAAGAGGCTTACAGGACTGGTGCTCAGGGAACCTGACATGAGGGTAGTTCTTTCAGCATATGCTGATGATGTCATCCTTGTGGCCCAGGACCTAGTTGATCTTGAGCGAGCACAAGAATGCCAAGAGGTTTACGCTGCTGCCTCATCAGCTCGGATCAACTGGACCAAGAGCTCAGGCCTTCTGGAAGGTACTACACATGTAGATTCTTTGCCTTCTGCTTTTCGCGACATCTCGTGGGAGACTAAAGTCATCAAATATTTAGGTGTCTGTCAGCTGAAGAGCATCCTGTTCCACAGAATTTCATTGAACTTGAGGAGCATGTTCTTACCCGCCTGGGAAAGTGGAAGGGTCTTGCTAAAATGCTTTCTATGAGGGGGAGGGCTTTGGTGATTAACCAGCTGGTGGCCTCTCAACTCTGGTATAGGCTGACATGTCTTAGCCCAACCCAAGAATTCATTGCTAAAATCCAGAGAAGGTTGCTGGACTTTCTCTGGATGGGAAAGCACTGGGTCTCTGCAGGTGTTTCAAGCCTACCCTTGAGAGAGGGAGGACAGGGAGTTGTATGCATACGCTCTCAAGTACATACTTTCCGTCTCCAGCAGATACAGAGATACTTGTATGCAGATCCTTCTCCACAGTGGTGTACCCTAGCATCCAGCTTTTATCATCAGGTACGCAACATGGGGTATGACCGGCAATTGTTTGTCATCGAACCTGAAGGATTCTTAAGAAGCCTCTCACCATTGCCGGCTTATTACCAAGAGACTCTAAAGACCTGGAGCATGGTAACTGTGCTAAGGCAAGGATGCATTCAGGGGGAGGACATTCTAACTGAGCCCATACTTTACAATCCATCTTTAAAGACTAGGATGTTGGAGTCCACCAGTATCCGCCACCGCCTTTGCAGGGCTCAGCTAACCAGAGTTGGGGATTTCCTGGATTTCGAGAGGTCAGATTGGGTGGAAGCTCGGGCAGTTATGCCACGCATGGGGTACCTTACCACTAGAGTTCCACATCGTCTGCTCCAGGAGATCAAGAATAACCTCTCTCCTGAATCTCACACATTTATTGATGGGGTTTTACGGGGGGAAACCACATCCCCTTTTGGAACCCCCACCCCAGCCAAAAAATACACCCAAGCCCGCAACCCCCTACACACCCCCTTTTCCCCAATTAGCCATTTGGGAAAAAATTTTAAAACCTCAACTGTTTTAGACATGAAAGAAAGCTATTGACTCCCTCAGTCCACACTGTACACTTTCTTGTTTTTTCTCCCGTTTTTTCCATTTGGAGGGGGTGTTTAAAAGGGTGAGAAACCCCAGTGGCGACCCTTTTTTCCCAGCCGGTCCCAGACCCAGGGGAGACTTGGGGGGGAAAGGGGGGCTCCATGGGCTTTGACCAGGGGTACCTGGTCCATTTTACGATCCACATTTTGCTTGCCCTTCTGTGGAAAAAGGGAGTCTTTTTTTCAGTTTTTTTTTTCATGTGCCAGCTGAACCTTTTGGCTCTTTTGGGAAAAACTTCCCGCATTCTGGTTACATTTTTCCCCTACCATTTTTTTTTGGGAAACCCCCAGTATCCCGGGACAATCGAGAGAAAGACCTTTTTAAACTTGCCCCAGTTTTACCAAATACCTTCCCCAAAAAGCTAAAGAAATTTTTGGGGGGGGGGAATCCTCTCCGGGTAGGGTTTTTTTGGGGGTGCGGGGCGTTCCCCCACCGAGCGAGACCCCGGGCATTTTTTCTGGCCGGTTATAAATTTGCGACCAGTGGGCAATAGAGGGGTTTGCTTTGCTCAGTACCCCCAGTTTGTTTCTTTAAAAACAACTCTCCACTTCATTTTAAAAGTCATTTTAATGACAGTCTATTAATTCACATAAAAACTTTCCCCCTTTGAGGTGAAAATTTATTTTTGGGGAGCAATCCTCCCCTTAATTTGAATAATATTCCAAATACTGAAAAAACACCCATTTTCAGCTTATTAAAAGGGAAAAGTACAAAAATTTTTACCCAAAAACCAATTTTTTGGAAAAAGTCCATTCGCAAATCTAAATGGGTAGACACTTTTACTCCAAATACCAATCCACAAAAACTTTCCTCTTTTGATTTTTTGAATTGCCGAAAACACATCAAAATTTCAACTCTGAAAAATGTTCCCCCAAATTTAATTTTCCAGTTTCCTCATGAAAGCCCAAGGTCCGCTAAAAAAAGTTTGATGCCCAATATGCATATGCCCCAAGTATTGGGGTTGGGGCCCCCAAAAAGGACCCCCATACGGTTATCATCGGGGAAACCAAAATATGCAAAAAAAAATTTTTTTAAAGCTTTTTAAGGGGAAAAATAAAAAAAATGTTTTTCCCCAGAAACCTATGTTTTTTTGGAAAGTACACATTCCACGATCAATATGGGATGCCGTTTTTCTCCAAAGACCAAGCCCTAAAGCTTTCCTACTTTGGCAATTTTTATGACTTACAGAAAATCACCCAAAATTTTCAACCTGAAGATCGATCCCCAATTCATTTTATCCAAAAAAAAAGCACCCTAAAATGAAAGCCAAGGGGCCGCAAAATTTTTTGCCCAATAGCATAGGTAAAACATAAGTATATGGCGTTAAGGGCCCTAGAACAAAACGTTTGTAATTCCCCAAAACCAAAATCGCCTTTAAAAGCATTTTTAAGGGGGGAAAATACAAAAATTTATTTCACCCCAGAAAACCATATGTTTTTGGAAATACAATTCTCCCCCCAATCTTTAAAATGGGTAGCACGATTTTCTAACCCAAAGTACCCCAATCGAAAGTTTCCACTTTCGCTTTTTTTAAAATATAAAAAATCTCCTAAAAACCCCAACTCTAAAGCATTTTCTCCCCAAATTTTATCCCCTTAAAAATCCCTAAAAAGAAAATTCTGGGTATGCTGAACAGTTTTTATACCCAAAAAGCATAGGTACCCCCTAAGTAGTGGCGTAAATGGCCCCAGAAAGAAGACCCCCATACGATTTTTTAATTCCAGATACTCATAAACAGAAATACCATTTTGGCAACGGCCCAAAGGTCAAAAAAATTTTTTCCCCCGAAAACCCAAATTTTTTTGGAAAGTACCCTTCTGCCGAAAAAAAATTTCTAAAACTTTTTTCATTCCAAACGTACTATGCAAAGCAATGTTTAAAGGCAGGGGTTTTTTTGATTTTCAAAAAATCCCTAAAAATATTGCAGTTGGTCGCTTTTACCCCCCCAATTTTTTCATCAATTTGGGAAAAAACCCTAAAAATTGACGAAAAGGTCTATGAAAAAATTTTCCCAATACCCCAAAAATTACCAAAAAGGGGGTGGGCATTGGGGACCCCAAATAAAAAAGTGCAAAAATTTTTTCTCACTGTCAATTCGCCTTCTGTAAAACATACGCCCTGACTGCATAAAATCCCGAAAAGACCCCCAACAGTCAAAACCCCCAAAACCAATATTTTTGGAAAGTTACTTCTGCTAAAATAAAAATTTGCTAAAAAACTCCCCTTTAAAACCCCAAACTCAAAACTGCAAACAACCCAAAAAAGGAAACCCGGTTTTTATGATTTTCAAAAAATCCCTAAAAAAATATTGCATTGGTGTTTTTACCCCCCCCCCAAATTTCTTATATCAATTAAAAAACACCATAAATTTGACCTAAGGGTCACTAACATTTTGATGCCCAATTCATAAAAACCAAAGCAAGTGGGCAGTGGGCCCCCCAAAAATAAAAACAGTAAAAAAGAATTTTCTCGGTTTAAAATTAACCCCTTGAACTAAGCCCTCTGACTGCATAAAATGTGCCGAAGACCCCCAACATAAAAAAACCCCCAAAACCTTTTTTTTTTGGAAAGTACCCTTGTGCCAAAAAAAAAATTTGTAAAAATATTTTCTGCCCCAAAAAGTAATATCAAACAACCTAAAGGCAGGGGTTTTTTAATATTTTTAAAATACCAAAAAAATTTGCTTTTGGCGCATTTATCCCCCCCAATTTCTTAAAATAAATTTTAGAAAAAAACCCTAAATTTTGACCCCAAGGTCTAAACTTTTTTAAATGCCAATATGCATAAAACCAAAAGCAGGGGGGCCGTGGGCCCCAAATGAAAAAGTGCTTAAAATTTTCTCCTGTAAATTTCGCCTTTGTGAAGATACCCTCTACTCCATTTAATTGCCGTAAGACCCCCAAAAACAGTACAAAACCCCCCCCAAAACCAATTTTTTTTGGGAAATCACATTCTGCTAAAAAAAATTTGCTATAATTGTTTTTAAAACTCCAAACTTACTCGCAATACTATCTAAGGCAGGGGTTTTTAGACTTTCTAAAAAAATCCCCAAAAAAATTTGCAGTTGGTCAAAATTTACTCCCCAAAATTTTTTACATAATTAAAAAACCCAAAATATTGAACAAGGGTCTACGAAACAGTTTGTCCCAATTGCAAGAAAACCCAAGCAGGTGGGCACGTCGGAACCCAAAAAAAACTTTTCATAAAATTTTTCCTGCAATTGACTCATTAAATTTTACACTCTGACTCCCAAAAAAATGCCCCCTAAACCTCCAACCGTACAAAGCCCCCAAAACCTATATTTTTGGAAAGTACACCTTGTGCCAAAAAAAAATTTTGAAAAATTATCTTTCTGCTCCAAATTACATATGCAAAGAAACCCCCAAAGGCAGGGTTTTTTTTATAATTTCTAAAATTGCCAAAAAAATTTTCAGTTGGTCGCATTTTCTCACCCAATTTTTAATAATTAGAAAAAACACCCTAAATTTTTGACCCGGGGTCATGAACATTTGATGCCCAATTGAAAAATAACCAAAGCAGGGGGCACGTAGGACCCCAAATAAAAACAGTGCATAAAAATTTTCTCAGCTTAATTCCCCTTCTGTAACATTGCACTCTGACTGCATATAATGTCCCGTAAGATCCCCTAACAGTACAAACCCCCCAAAAAAAACCATTATTTTTGGAAAGTCCATTCTGACAAACACAGAGTTGAAAAAAATATTTTCTACCCCAAAATTTTCAAATGTAAATAGGCTAAAAAAATTACAAAGGAAAAAAAATGAAGCAAAAACTCAAAAAAATCAAAAAAAAAATACAATTAGGAAAATCAACGAAATAACAAAATAACTGATCCGACAGCAGGTTAGAGGCAGAATGTTTTACCATACCTGGTAAACTAAATTTTTTGGGAAAAACAAAGGGAAAATTAGAAAATAACAAAAAAAACAAAAAAAACCCCTAAAGTGTTTTTGGTATAGGATGTACAGCTCTAAAAAGTGTAAAAATTTTTTCATATATGTATTTGAGTATGTAAATAGTGCAAAAGTTTAAAAAAAAAAAAAAAACTACTTTTCTAGTTTGTTACTGTGTATATTAAATGCCGAAATAAAAAAAAGGGGCCTTACCAAATTTAGTGAAGAGGACCCTTTTTCGGGTTTGTGGGGTTGAGCACGCTAAACCCCTGCCCCGGAAGTCCCGGGGGGCAGGCAGGAGCATGTGCTCTGCGGGCTTGCTCATGGAAGCTGTGAACGTTGCTGCTGTTGCTGCGTCTCTCTGCGACCCTGGAGTGGAGGATCGCCATTTTTTTCAGGTAAGCTTTTTCCTGGGGGGTTCTGCTGCTAAGTTTCCCTCTTGCACGCTATTTTGCAGTGTGTGAAAGAGAGAGTTTTTTTTAGTAAAGAAGTAGCCCTACGTTTTTGGCATTTAAACCCTTTTTTTAAAAAAAACGTAGGGCACTTTTTGGGCAGTTAAAGGGTTAAAACGTTTTTCCCAATCCTACAGCAAGAGCAAACCTCCTTTAGTATGTTTTTTTGTTTCCTTCAACTTAAAGGACCAGAAACCCTTTTAGAGAACCCAGACAAAGTAATTTACTTAATTAAAAACCCCCCAATTTGAGCCACCTCTTTTAGTAAGGGAAATGGAAAAAATTGAAACCCAGCTTTCTCAGGGACCCCAAAGGGCACTAAAAACTTTTCACCCCCTGGCCCCCGCGCCCCCGGGGCCCTTTCCTGTTTTTTCGGTTTCCCTTTTTGCCTGGTTTTTGCGCCCCTTACAGAAGTGCGTCACATAAAACCATTAGTTCCTGTCTTTTGGCTTCAAGTCTAACCTTCCCCCTTATTTTCCTCGGGGTTCCTTCTCTCTCAGTTTTCCCCAAAACCCCACATTTTCCCCCCCTCCGTTCCTGTCCCCAGCATCCCTTCAAAACGAGCCTTCCCCCCTCCTTCCTTCCCCCAGCAGTGCCCTTCCAAAAAAGCAGTTTTTACCCCCCCTCTGTTACTTCCCCCTCAGTTTTTCTTCCCCAGCTAAAACCTTCCCCCACCCCTTACTGCCCCCCCAGCGTGCCCCCCACATACAGCACCCTTTCCCCCACCTTTTCCGTCTCCCACAGTGCCCTTACATACAGCAGCCTTCCCCCCCTTGTACCGTCTCTCTCACCCCCCCCCCCCTCCTATCTCCCCAAACTTTTTCCGCATTTTTGGCGTTTCCTTAAAATTGAAAGCCTTTCCCAACAGCTTGCCCCCCCCGCGTCATCTGAACACCCTTACACGTGTGTGGCCCTCCCCCCACCGTTCCCTGATCCCTAAAACGCCCCCAATTGCCGGTTTCCCCGACCGACTTCCGTAAGTCCTGTGAGGAGAGCTGTCGGGTGCGTGTGATCCCTTTTTTTTAAAATGCTTGAAGAGCATGGAGGCGATTTTTTTGGCAATTTTTCCCAAATCTGGGTAAATCCAACATCAGTGGGACATAAGTTTTTATTTTGGGGGGTGTATTTGTTTTTTTTGAAAAAAAAAAAGGTGTTTGGCCTTTAAAATGCTTTCCTTCAAATTTTTTGTTAGACCAATACTAACCAAAAAAACAACTTAGAATGCCTTTGGGTAGTATTCCCCCAAAAAAACCCCAAATTTTTCCCTTCCGGGGGAAAAAATCTATGAAAAATTTTTTTTTGGAAAAAAAATAATCAAAAGTTTTTTTTTTGAGAACTAAAAAAAAAAAATTTTTTAAAAAAAACCTGATACAATTCTTTGGTTCCCAAAATTTTTTTGCATGGACTCGGGAAAAAATTTTGGGGAAAACCCTTTCCTTTAAAAATTTTTTCTTTGGGCTGCACCCCCCAAAAAAAAAAAAAACTATCCCCAAAAAAAAAAGGGAGGGGGAAAAATATAAACCCCCAAAGTATTATTTAGCAGGTTTTTTTTCCCCTAGGGGTTAAACCCCCTTTTAACGGGGTCAAAATACAGTTAGGGGGGGTAATTTTTTCCCCCTATTTCCCTTTAACCCCCCCCCTTGTTGTTTAAAAACCGGGAAACCTTTTTAGAGGGCTTTTGTGTAGAGTAAAAAAAGCCTCAAAACCCCCGGGGGCCTTTCCCAGTGCCTTTTTTGGGGGGGGCCCCTCAAACCCCTGAGCAAAAAAGGCAGAGCACGGGGGGGAAACCTAGACGGGAAAAAGGTCTGAAAAATTTAAAAGCCCCTACTTCGGGAAAAATTTTATACCTGGGTTTTTAAAAAGGGGGAAAAAGGAAAAGCTATGGAGGCTTTTTTTTGGGCCAAAGATGACCCTGCAATAGGCAAGCTAAAACCCCCTTATTTTTTCCCTGTAGAAGGGTTTTTTTCCATCCCTTTGAGAAAAAAAGTTTCAAAAAAAAATCTCTGTTTGTTTAGGTAGGAGCTACGGGAAAATTAAAATGGGGTACACACTTCCTGCCCAATTTTTCCCCCCCGCTCTGGGCCCAGTTTTTAAAAATAGAAAGGGGGGGGGAAGGAGAAAAAATGAGCTTTCCTTTTGCCCGGGGGGAATGGGGGGTTTTAAGGGGAAAAAAGGGAAGGAAAACGGGGTACAGAAGCCCATGTGTACACAATAAAAAGGAAAAAAAAATCCCCGGGGTTTCTTTTGACGGGGGGGTTTTAGAAAAAAATTTTTTTGGGGGGGTTTTGGGGGGAAATTTTAAAAATTGGGCCTTTCTTTTTTTAAACCCACTTATTTTTAAACCCTTTTTCCCTTTTTCCTTTTAAAAACCCACTCAAAATTTCCTCGGAGGGGGCCAAAAAAATTTTCTCAAAAAATTTAACCCCGGGCTTTTTGGGGAAACCCTAGAGAACCTAAAAAAGGGAAAATAAGGGGGGAAAAAAAAAAGAAAAAGTAAAAAATGTGGGCAGATGCCCCCAAAAAAAATTTTTCCCAAAAATTACACCCCCTGATGTGAAACCCTTTGGGGAAACGGGGATTTTAAAAACAAACGGGCCCCAAACTGGGGGGCTAAATGGCAAATAAAAATTAAAATGTTTTTTTAAAAGAAAGGGGCATGCCCCTTGGGGTGAAAAAAATGGGGCCCCCAGGAAAATTTCAAATGGAAAAGGGAAAACCCTTAAAAAGCCCCTTTTTAATAATAGACTTGTTGCTGAACCCCAAAAAATGCATTCACCAGCGGGCAAGGGGAAAAACGATTTTGGGGCCGTAGAAAAAAATGCCCCTAAAAATTTGCGGGGGGCCCGAAAACTTTTTTTCATTTTTTCCCGGGGGAACGGGTTTTAGGCCCCGCCTTAATTATTAAAAATTTTGAGGGTAACTAATTTGGGGGAAAAGGGTTAGGGAAAAAAAATAACCCCAAGGGTTTTTTTAACCCCGTTTTTTATACGGGGCCCCAAAATATTCAACCCCGGGCCAGGTAAAGCATTTTTAAAAGGGGGGGCCCCGTTTCATTTTTTTTTAAAAATATAAAAAATTTTTTAATGAACCCCAAAAACCCAAAAATTTTAGGGGTTAAAAAAGACCGGGATGCATTTGCAGTGTTTTATCCCTGAAAAAAAAAATTTTTGGGGTGTTTTTAAAACGGGGGAAGGGGCCCCCTTTAAAAGGGAAAAAAATATCCCCCCAAAAAAAATACTTAAGCAACAGATTTTATTTTTAAAATTTTTAATTTTGGGATATAAAGAATTTTTTGGGAAACGGGGAAAATATTTTTTTAAAAAAAAACTGCCCTTTTTTCATCTTTTTGTCTTAAAAACCAAAAACCCCCTTTTTAGGGTTTCCTCTGTGCGGGGCCCCGGGGGACCCCCATGCCCCAGAAATTTTTACACCCCCAAACCCCTTTCCCCCGGGAAGGGGAAAGTTTTGGAAGAAAAAAACAGAACTCGGGGCCCTTGGGGCCCTTTTGACCTAAAAATGTATGGTTTTTTTTTGGGGGTTTTTGTGTCCCCCAGTGAATGGGGAAAACCCCCAGGGGTGGGCCCTTTTTTTTTTTAAAAAAACAATTTTTATTTAGATTACCAAAAAAAAAAATACTACTAAAAAAGTATATTATTATAAAAGGGTTATTAACATAAAAACAGGGTTTTACCCCCTGAGCTTTTTTTGGGAAAATATTTTTAAAAAAGAAAAAACAAATTTTTTTGGGGGGGTTTTTGTTTTCCCTTTAAGGGGGGATATTATAGTATAAAAAATAAAAAGGGGGAAAAAAAAATTTAAATTTTCTAAAAGCTTTTTTTTAACCCCCTTTTTTCTTTTCCCCCCTGAAAAAAAAAGGCACCCATTCCCCCAATTTTAAAAGAAAATATTTGGAAAGGGGGTTTTTTTTCCCCCGGGGCAGGGAAAATGTTTTGGAAAAATTCCCCCCCCTAATAGTTGTACAGGCGATACCCTTTTTTACTTTAAAAATGGGTTGGGTGGCTTTTTTGTAAAAGGGAAAGGGGGGGTACAAAAGGGGTTTTGGAAGGGGGGCTCATAGTCCGTTGACCCCTCTGAAGGGGGGAAAATTTGGGGGGGGGTTCAGATGGGGTTTTTTTTTCCCCCTTTCATAGTTTTTAAAAAAGGGGGTTTAAAAAAAACAAAAAAACCCTTTTTGTTCAAAACCCCCCAAATGAAAAAAACCCGCAAAAAATACAGACACCCCCCTTTTTTTTCCCCCTTTTTCCCCAAAAAATTTTTATACCCCTATCTATACAACTTTTTAGAGTTTAGTAAACACAATTTTTCCCTTAAAAATATGTCCTTTTTCCCTGAAAATTTTTCCAAAAAAACCCCCTTTTAAAAGGCCCCTTTAAAAGAAATTTAGCCATTTTTAAAAAATCACCCGGGAGTTTTTTCCACAAAACCTTTTTTTTTTCCCCCACTTTTAAAAAAACCAAAAAAAGCTGTTTTTTAAAAGAAATTCTTTTCCTTTTTTTTGGGTAAAAGGGGTTTTCCCCCCCTAAATTTTTTTACAATGTCTGCTGAAAAAACTTTTTTTAAAAAATAATTTTTTTTCCCCTCGCAAGCACCCTTTTTTCCATAAAAAAACCCCAACCCCCAAAACCCCGCCCCCCCACCCCTTTTAAAATTTTTAAAACTTCCCCTTTCCCCCAACCAGTTTTTTGCACCCTCTTTGGGGGCCCCCTCCCCCCCTTTTTTTTTTAATTTTCCCCCTTAAAAGGGCGGGGGGCCCAAAAACTGCCCCCTTTCCCCCCTCCAGATGAAGCCTTACCCAAAAAACCCATAAAAAGGCCCTAATTTGTTTTTATCCCTTTAGTTTTAAAGCACCCTTTTTTTTCAAGACAGAACATTATTTTCTTTTTTTTGCCAAAAGAATAAAAAAATGCCCCGAAAATTTGACAAGTGTTAAAATTTTAAAAAAAACCCAAAAACCTTCTTTTTTAAAAAAACTCACAAACCCCAAGCCAAATTTTTTGGGATAAAAAAGCATTTATGTTATTTTTTTTTTCCAAAAAAAAATAACTTTGCATTTTTCCCAAAAAATTTAAAAAACATTTTCCCGTTTTTTTTGGGGCCCCCCTTTTTTTTAGACAAATCTGAAAAGTGGCAGCCCCCCTGCCCCCGGGAAACCCATAGTTCCCCCCCAAATTTATCTTTAAATTTTCTAGTTTTTTTTGAAATTTTTCCCCATGTGTAAAAACCCCCAAAATTTTTTTTGTTTTTAACTAAAAATTGGGGGCTATTTAAAAAAAAAACCTTTTATTAACTGGTTCCTCGGGTTTTTTTTAGACAGATGAAAAATTTTAATTTTTTAAATTTTTGCCCCTTTTTTTTTTTCCCCCCCTTTTTTAACCCCCCCCCGACCCCCCCTTTTTATATTAAGGGGGCCCAAAATTTTTTAAAAGGGGGCGAATTTGGAATTTTAAAAAAATTTTTAAAAAAATTTTTAATTTTAAAAAAAACCAAAAAAAAATTTAAATCAAAGTTTTTTTTTTTTCCCCCCAAAAAAAGGGCCAAACTTCCCATCAAAATTTGGTTTTCCCCCTTTTTTTGAAATTTAAAAAATATGAATCCCCCTTAAAAGCGCATTTATTTGAAAATTTCCAAATTTTGGGGGTTTTTTCCCAAAAAAAAAAATTTATTTTTTTAAAAAAAAAACCAATTTACTCCAGATAGGTTCCCCCGGAAAGGTTCCCCCCCTAGGCTAAAAAAAGCCCCAATTTTTTTTAGGTTTTTTGAAGCGAATGGGGTTTAAGTCGAGTTTTTAAAAAGACAGTACATTTTTTAAAAATTTTGATATTTCCCCCTTTTCAATTTTTTTTTAAATTCAAATCGAATTTGGAAAAAATTTTCCCCAGTTCCCCAAAAAACACAGAAAATTTTTTCGAAATTCAAAATTTTTTTAAAAAAAAAAATTTAAACCCCTTTTTCCCTTTTATGAATCTGCCCCCTTTGGTCCCACCCCCTTTCCCGCCCCCCTTTTTTTTTTTCTAATAGCCCCCTTTAAAAAAAAAAATTTTGGGAAATTTTTTTTTTCTGCTTTTTTTGCAAAATTTCAATTTTTCCCGTTTCCCCCTCATTTTTTTTTTTGCCCCCATGCCTTTTTTTTTTTGGGGGTTTAAATTTTTTTGGCCTCCTTGTACCTTTTTAAAAAACGGCTTCCCCGCTAACCCCGGGAAAGCCCTTTTTAAAAAATGGGCCCTTTTTTTTCCCCCCTCCCAAAAAAACCCCCAAAACTTCTATTGAAACCCCCAAAAAGGGGTTTTTTTTTTGGGAAGGGGGAAAAAACCCCCCGGGGATTTTTAAAATTAAAAAAAACATTTTAAAGACTCCCCATTTTTTTTTGTGTTTAACCCCCCCAAAAAAACCTTTTTTAAAAATTAGGAAAAAAAAACCCCCTGGGCTTACCCCCGTTTTTTAAATTTTAAAAAATTTTTAAAAAAGATTACTTGGTTTTTCTATAATTTTAAAATAGTTTTTACATAGTTTTAAAAGGGGGAGTAACAACCCCAAAAAAAATTTTTTTTTTAAAAAAAAACCCAAAATTCCTTAAAAAACTAAAAATAATAGGGGCCCCCCCCTAAAAACTTTTATAAAAAATTAAAACAGGGGGTTTTTTTTTTTAAAAAAAATTTTTAAAAAGCCCCTTGGGGGCAAATTTCCATGTTTTAAAAAACCCCAAAAAGGGGACCCCCTTTTTTCCCTTTTTAACCCCCAAAAAAGGAAAAAAAAAACCAAAAAATCAAGCACAGCCCCAAAGAGCCAGGGGGTAAGGTCGCGCCCCCCCTCAAAAATCCATGAGCGAACAGCTGGGGAAAAGGGGGGTAAAAGGGGGGGAAAAGGGGGGGGGAGGCAGAGCGACTGTTTTAAACCCGAGAAAAGCTTTTTTGGGGGGGGGGGCAGGGGAAAAACGGGGGTGAGAGGCTGCCCCCCCAGAAAAGGGGGCTGTGAGAAAATTTGGGGGGGTTTAAAAAAGAACAGCTTTGGCGTGAGTGCGAACCCGCTTGGGTGCAAATGCGAACGGGGGTTTGGGGGGTTTTTGGGGGGGGAGGGAAAAAAAATTAAAATTTTTGGAAAAAAAAGGGCCCCTTGGGGGGAAAAAAGTCTGCGGGTTTGGGGAAAAAGAAAAGCTTTTGGGGGGGGGGGGAACCCGGGGGCTGGGGAAAAGAGCTGGGGGGAGGGAACCCAAAAAAAATTTGGGGGGGGGGGGAGAAAAAAAAAATTCTGGAAGGGGAAAAGAGAAGGGGGGGGCAAGGGGCTGCCCGGCCGGGGAGACTGCCTTTTTGGGGGAAAAAAACTGTTTTTTACAGAAATGCTGTGGGGGGAAAAAAGGGCTGGGTGAGAGAGAAGGGGACTGGGGGGAAAAAAGGGGGGGACTGGGTGAGAGAGTTTTTACTGGGTTGGGGGAGTGAAAAAAAGGGGGAGGGGGGTGAACGGGTGAGGGGGCTGCTTGGGGGGGATTTCGGGGGGAAATAGACTGCTTTTTGGGGGAGGGGAGACTGCTTGAGTGAAAAGACTGCTGTGGGGGAGAGAGGGGGCCCCTTAAGGCCTACTGTGGGGAGGGGGACTGTTTGGGCGGGGGAGAGACTGGGTGGGAGAAAGTGCCTCTGGGGGGGGTTTTTGGTTTTAGAGACACTACTGTTTTTTAAAAAAAACTGCTGGAGGAGAGCCCCGCTGGGGGTGAAGAAACTGGGTGGAGAAAAATGCTCTGGGGGGGGGAGTGGGCGAAAAGACACACTGTGGGGGAAAAACTGTTGTGGGTAGAGAAAACTGGGGTAAACCCCAGGGTGTGGGGAGAGGGGACTGCTTTTGGGAGAGACTGCTGTGGTGAAGAGGGGATGGGGGAGGAATGCTCTGGGGGGGGGGGTTTTCTGGGGAAAGCTATGGGGGGAAAAAGAGATTTTCGGGAAAGGAAAACTCTGTGGGGGGGGGACTGGGTGAGAGAAAAAAGCTGGGGGTTTTAGAGAGCCCTTTTGGGGGGTTAAGCTTCTGTGGGGAAAAAAAAGATTTTGGGAGAGAGATGCTCTGGGGGGAGTGCTTGGTGAGAAAGACTACTGTGGGGAGAGAACGCTGGAGGAGTTTAACTGTTGTGGCGGAGAGAGACTGGATGAAAAGCCCAAAATGCTGGGGTGAGAGAGACTGCTGGGGTAGAGACTGCTGTGGGTGAAAGAGACTGGATGAGAGAGATGCCCCGGGGGTGCGGTGAGAAAGACTACGTGGGGGAAAGACTGTTGTGGGCGGAAAAGGACTGGGTGAGGGACACTGCTGTGGGTGAAGAACTGCTGTGGGTAAGAGAGGGACTGGGTAAAGAAAAATGCTCTGGGGGTTGAGTGCTGGCGGAAAAAGACTACTGTGGGGGGGAGAGACTGCTGGAGGAGAGACTGTTGTGGGCGGAGAGAGACTGGGGGGGAAAGACAAATGTTTGGTGGTCAGAGAACTGCTGTGGGGTAGAGACTGCTTTTGGGGGGAAAGAGACTGAGGAGAGAGATGCTCTGGGGGGGTGCTGGCCGAGAAAAGACTACTGTGGGGAGAGAGGACTGTTGTGGGCGGGAGAGACTGGGTGAGGGGGAGATGTCTGGGGGGGGAGAGTGCTGGCTGAGAGAGACACTACTGTGGGGAGAAAGACTGCTTGGGCGGAGAGAGTTTTGGGTGAGAAAAATTTGTGGGTGAGAAGCTACTGTGGGGGGGGGAGACTGCGGGGGGAGAGACGCTTTTGGGGAAGAGAGCTACTTGTGGGGGGGAGACTGCTGTGGGTGAAGAGAGACTACTGTGGGGGGAGAGACTGGGGAGAGATGCTCGGGGGGGGAGAGCGGCTGAGAAACACTACTGTGGGGAGAGAGACTGTTGTGGGCGGAGGGAGGACTGGGGGAGAGATGTCTGGGGGGGGAGAGAACTGCTGTGGGTGAAGAGAGACTGGTTGAGAGAGAAATGTTTGGGGGGGGAACTGCTGTGGGGGTAGAGAGACAAAGGGGGGGTTTGCTTGAGGGGGCTGAAAGCTATTCGTGGGGAAGACTGTTTTTATTGGGGGGGCTTGGCTAAAGACTCTGTGGGGGAAAAGACTATGTATGAGGGGGTAAAGGCTGTATATGGGGGGGGGGGCTGGTGTGGGGTAAAAAAGCAGAGTATTTGCTCTGTCTTTTTTTTTCATTTAATACTTTTTTTCATTTTAGATTATGGCACCAAAGAAAAAAAATTCTGTTGAATGAAAAGGGGAACCCCCCAAAAAACAAAGAACTAACATGGGGTTTGTAATAATATATAAAATTGGAAAGGTTCCCCTTTCATACTTTTTTAATTTGTTCTGGGGTAAAACCTTTTGTTTTATTTTTTTGGTTTTTGAACCCCAAAGGGGAAAAGGGATCCCAACATGTTTGGCAAGAGCCAGTGGGAAAAAACCCCAAGTGTGCGCGACGGGCCAAAAAGGATATCACCATCAAACAGCGATAACGAATTTGGGGGAAAAAAGAGTGGTGTAGTTGGCAATTTTGTTTTGGGCCTAAAAACCTTGGGAATCCTCTTGGGGTTCATGGAATATATCGTGGAAAAAAAAATATCTACAAAGGGTGATCTGGGGCCTAGCAAAAATTTTACCGAGGGGTTTAGTAAATCCCAAACCCGGAATACTTGAAATATTTTGGAACAAAACAACGCCCCACAGGTTGGAATAAGCAAAAAACAACAAAACAAGTTCATCTGACTTTTACCCCCAAACTGAGGTTATGCCCCCCCCATTTTGGGGGTTTTTCCTTTGTCAAGCAGAAAGAACCCAAGGACACAGGAAAATGCAAGCAAGCTGCCTTGGTGTTTATTGCAAGTGCAAGTTTTTGGGGTCACGCCCCTTTTCAAGCAGCTTGAAAAAGGGCGTCCCGAAAACCTTTTTACTTTGCCCCAAAAAACCCCTTTGGGTTTTTTCTCTAGATTTTTTGGAGGCGGGGCCATTTTCCCTACCTTTTTTTGCACCCGGTTGGGGGGACCAAAGTTTGAACTTCCTTATGTAAAAATCGTTCTAACAAAACGCTTTTTAAAAAGGGGCCAATTGGCAGGTTTTTTTTATCCACTTTTTCTCCAACGGTTTGCTCCATAAAGTCCTGCCAGTGTTAGCCCTATATAAAATAATGTCACACGACCTATCCCCTTAGTGTGTGATGACTAGTGCAGAGCAACATTTTTGTACAGATCACTAATCCTCTCTTTCTTCTACAGAAAATTACAACAGACTTCCTATCGGTCATTCATCGCCTGGATTTATGGCTACTTAGGGCCCAAGAAACGGGTGCCTATTCCACCCTGTGTCGTTCAAAAAGTCCGCAGCTCTTATCCAGACCCCAAAGGCCGGTACAGAGGATTTCTACAGGCATTTGACTATAATGCTTTTGATATGGCTTTGGACTGAGCCTTTTGTGATTGTTTATTTTTCATTGATGTTGAATTTGTAGTATTTATTATTCTTTATGATTTTTTTCAATAAAAAAGTACAAACATTAGTTCTTTGTTCTTCTTTTATTCAAACAACATTACACAGTGGACATAGATACACACTTACTAGTATTTGTGACACAAGTTTCCTAAAATGCAGTTGGGAACATAGGGGTCTATATTTTATCATACAGTTTTTTTTTACAACAGGGGGTACTTAGATCGTTACAAGACAGGTTTCATAAAGTACACTGGAACACATTACAAACATTGCTTAGCAACAATTACAATTCACAAGTACTGTTCATTTACCATTAGTGGCAGAGGTTGGGGGGTCAGCTGTTACTATAAGTGCACAGAGCGTTGGGGGGGTCAGTTGTTAATATAAGGGTAAGGCCAGATGAGGAGATTCGGGGAGATTTTGTCGCCTGGCGACTTATCGCCACGTCTTTTGCGTGACTATCTCCCCGAACTGCCTCAGCATTTTTTCCCCATAGGCTACAGCGCAAAATCATCTGCGCTAATGCACACGCGGAGATGCGTTTTCAATAGTCGCCCAAAGTTGCCTCAGAGGGGAAAAACGCTGAGGGAGTTCGGGGAGATAGTCACGCAAAAGACGTGGCGATAAGTCGCCAGGCGACAAAATCTCCCTGAATCTCCTCGTCTGGCCTTACCCTAAGTGCACAGAGTGTTGGGGGGGTCAGCTGTTACTATAAGTGCACAGAGCGTTGGGGGGGGCCTATAAGTGCACAGAGCGTTGTGGGGGGGTCAGACCTCAGATCAGAGGGGACCCGAAAGTGAAGTCCAGTTGACTGTCAAAGAAAACCTGGAAGGATTCGATCTGTGAAGATGATCCAAGTAACACAATCCAAGTGAAGCGTTCCAGAAGAAACAATCCAGACGAAGTGATCCAGAAGAAGCAATCCAATCCCTGGAAGTGCAATATAGAAATGTATTCAGAAAAGGTTATTGACATTACCAATAATAAATATAAGTACCGATAATAAAATCAGACCCCAGACCAGGTATCCCCCCCCCCCTGCTTTATTGCAGCAATAATAAAATCAGACCCCAGACCAGGTATCCCCCCCTGCTTTATTGCAGCAATAATAAAATCTGACCCCAGACCAGGCGGCCCCCCTGCTATATGTAGCAATAATAAAATCAGACCCCAGACCGGACGTCGCCCCTGCTGTATGTACCAATAATAAAATCAGACCCCAGACCAGATGGCCCCCCTGCTATATGTACCAATAATAAAACCAGACCCCAGACCAGTTTTCCCCCTGCTATATGTACCAATAATAAAATCAGAACCCAGACCAGGTATCCCCCCCTGCTTTATTGCAGAAATAATAAAATCAGACCCTAGACCAGGTGGCCCCCCTGCTATGTACCAATAATAAAATCAGACCCCAGACCAGACGTCGCCCCTGCTGTATGTACCAATAATAAAATCAGACCCCAGACCAGATGGCCCCCCTGCTATATGTACCAATAATAAAACCAGACCCCAGACCAGTTTTCCCCCTGCTATATGTACCAATAATAAAATCAGAACCCAGACCAGGTATCCCCCCCTGCTTTATTGCAGAAATAATAAAATCAGACCCTAGACCAGGTGGCCCCCCTGCTATGTACCAATAATAAAATCAGACCCCAGACCAGACGTCCCCCCTGCTATATGTACCAATAATAAATCCAGACCCCAGACCAGGCGGCCCCCCAGCTATATGTACCAATAATAAAACCAGACCCCAGACCAGGTATCCCCCCTGTTATATGTACTAATAATAAAATCAGACCCCAGACCAGGCGGCCCCCCTGCTATATGTACCAATAATAAATCCAGACCCCAGACCAAGCGGCCCCCCTGCTATATGTACCAATAATTAAATCAGACCCCAGACCAGGTAACCCCCCCTGCTTTATTGCAGAAATAATAAAATCAGACCCCAGACCAGGTGGCCCCCCTGCTATGTACCAATAATAAAATCAGACCCCAGACCAGATGTCCCCCCTGCTGTATGTACCAACAATAAAATCAGACCCCAGACCAGACGGCCCCCTGCTGTATGTACCAATAATAAAATCAGACCCCAGACCAGGTATCCCCCCCCTGCTTTATTGCAGCAATAATAAAATCAGACCCCAGACCAGGTATCCCCCCTGCTATATGTACCAATAATAAAATCAGACCCCAGACCAGGCGGCCCCCCTGGTATATGTACCAATAATAAATCCAGACCCCAGACCAGGCGGCCCCCCTGCTATATGTACCAATAATAAAATCAGACCCCAGACCAGGTATCCCCCCCTTTCTGTGGAACCAAAATAACAGACCTCAGATCAGGACCAAAATAACAGACCTCAGATCAGGACCAAAATAACAGACCTCAGATCAGGTGACCCAAAAGTGAAGCAGAGATCCTGTCCTGCGTGAAGATTCAGCAGCCTGTTCCTGTCAGCAGTGTGTTCCTGTCAGCAGCATGTTCCTGTCAGCAGCGTGTTCCTGTCAGCAGCGTGTTCCTGTCAGCAGTGAAGAGAGAGCAGCCAAAAGACGTCCGTTCCCTTGGAGATGCAGCTTGGAAATGAAGCCACACTACCGACGCCATCTGAAGACTCGGTTGCTACGTGACGTCACTTCCGGAAGTGACGTCATGAAACCGGAAGTCGGTCCCGGAAGAGAGCCACAGCAGCGCGCACGTACAGCAGATGAAGAAGAACAAGGAAGAAGAAGGCGGAAACCCCTTGGACGCCGTGGGACAGTGACGGTTTGAGATTTCCCCAACCTCTTACCCTAACAGCAGGAAAGATCAGCATATTGTAGGTAAGTTATGTATATACTTTCGTTTTTTTAAATTATGAAAAATGGTGTTACTGGTCCTTTAATGTGTTTAAAAAAAAAGTCAAGTAAAAAAAAAAGTCAAGTAAGCTCAACCCTTAGGGCAGAGACACATGTGTAGATTCAGGGAGATTCAGTCACCCTCACGATGAAACCTCTGGCGACTTCGGAAAATGAAGTGATTTGAGTGCCATCCCGCCGGTGATTTAGATTCTAGACGGCGGGAAGGCAGTTTGGGGACATTAATCGTCCAAAGAAGAGGCAATTTGTCACCGGGCGACTAATCTCCCCGAATCTCCATGTGTGACCTTAGAGGTATATATAATCTCACTAACCCACTTTCTATTCATTCCTATGGGATATTTAGAATTGTATATATCAAATGGTAAACTTTAACTTTCACATATTAAAGGGGTTTCTTTTTAGTACAATGTAGTACAGGGGTGCCCAAAAGGTATATTGGGATCTACCAGTAGACCTTTAGCTAGTGATCAGTAGATCTTAAGGCACTGTCAACAAACCACCCTCCTATTTCATGCTTTTCATTCAGATATTTATAATGTTAAGGTTACATAAGAAATAGTTTTTTGTCAAATATAGAAATATATATTTTCTGATAAATCAATATTTAAGTAATATTTTCCATTAACAGAATGCTAATCGCTTTTATGGATGATTGGAGATCATAATGGGAAATCATGACTAAAAGTAGACTTTGCATCAGTAAAGTATGGGCACTCCTGATGTAGTACTTTTAGTATGAGAGTGATATTTTGAGACTATTTGCAATTGGATTTAGTTTTTTATCATTTGTTGTTTTTGATTAATTTAGCTTTATATTCAGCAGCTCTCCAGTTTGTAATTTCAACAATCTGGTTGCTATTCAAATTTCCATAGCAACCATGCACTGATTTGAATAAGAGACTAGAAATTAAATAGGCAAGGACCTGATACGAGTCATAAAAAGTAGCAATAACAATATATTTATATCCACACAGAGACTTTGTTTTTTAGATTGGGTCAGTGACCCCCATTTGAATTCTGGAAAGAGTCAGAAGAAGGAAGAAAATAATTTAAAAAACTATAAAAAACAGTGGCGGAACTACCGGGGGAGCAGGGGGTGCGAGTGGTGCGCGTCACGCACCAGGGTCCGCCCCCCTCTACGATCGCTACTGATAAAAAATGAAGGCCAACTGAAAAGTTGCTTAGAATTAGCCATTGTGTAACATACTAAAAGTTAACTTAATGATAGCCACCCCATTAATAAATACATTTCTAAAAATCCTATAGGGATTATTATTATGTTGTGAGCTCTAATTTCACATTTTGATCAATCTGCCCCTTAGGGGCAGAAACCAAATATATATGTGTAAAAAAAAGAATTAATTGGATGTTTAGATATCGTTTCTGCAACTTTTCTACATTAGTGCAACTGAGTAAGTTCCTGTCAAAAAGGGAAGGGGGTGCATGTTCTCTTTAACCCCTTTAAACTCCCTTTAAATTCCATCTATAAAAGTCCTGGAACCATAGCCTACTTACTGTTGTGTTTACTGGTCTTGCAAAGCAAGTGTCAACAGTTTCAGGAGTTCTGACTACTCTGCTTTTTGGCCATGTACAGTGGCCTGGCCAATAGTGGCTTAATCAGGTGTAACCTTTCTTGGCAGGAATATACAGCGCCACACTGTGGTGTTAATATTATAGATCCCAAGCCTCCACTAAGAGGGAGATTTTCAGGGTTTGAATAAGTGAAGTGCCTCCACCCAGGGCAGATATTGGTGGACATATAACTCCCTGGGAACTGCAGTAGCAGTGATAACTGTACACAATATAACAGACAATAAACCATGCAATAGTTATTTCTATTTCTGTAATAGTATTTAGCAAAAAGAACAGAGAAATAACAATAACAAAACAGATGTTATAATAATGATCACCCCTTGTATGTAAATGTCCACTGTCACTTTAAGAATGGTGATTGTGCACACCATGGTCTGCAGGGATATATTAGAAATCCCAAAGTAGTATGATCAGAAGTATGTGTTGCAACACCCAATTAATGCACCCTGGGTAGGGTTGCGACCCGGAAAGCCCAGTATTTTGAAGGGGTGTTCCCCATGATTGACACAGCCTTTGCCAATCGCGATTGCCGCATCATAGACCCACCCCTCAATGTCGTGGCCCAGTCCCTCTACATCACAGCACCGCCCTTCGACATCACAGCCCTGCCCCCTGCCCAGTCTCCTCCGGGGGAAAAGGTGGCAACCCTAACCACTGGGTGTGTAAAGTGAAGGTCTCACCAAATCCCAGTGGTAGTGAAAGAGAAATAACTCCTGTGAGGCAGAGCAGATGCAGGGAAGCAGTCTGGCAGCTTTAATCCACACTGAGCTTGAACTTTTGGTGTAGGAAAAGGCTTCCTGAATTTCTGAATCTACTGCATGTGTCACAGAGGCTGATGGGAGTCCAGATCCAGATCCGGTGTACACGCTGGCAACTAACTACGGGGCTGAAGTCCTATCTATCCTACAGGGATCACTTCCCTAGCAATTGCTCAGGCAGCTGCACTAGTTCCAGTCACTATGATGGCTGACTGGAAAGGGTTAACTAACTCCTTGCACTCTGGGATTCCCTATATGGGTAAATATTCTATAGGTGAAATCCCTAGCTTCCTGCTCAAACAAATCAGCAGGAATGCTCAAAGCAGAGAGGAGAAATCTCAGACTGGCTCTCTGTGCAGGGACCATGCTTTCTTCTTCTCTCCTTCCTATGAAAAGATCTGCTTCACTTTTATTTTGGCTCCATATCTCCTTTAGAGGGGTCACAAGGTCAAAAGCAATTCCTTTTTGCTGATTGGCCAGACTGTGGCTGAAAACTGTCTCATTGCAGTACAAGCAGCAGACATTTTTTAAAGTCACAGGGTTATGTATTTAGGGACAGGGCAAATAACCCCTCCCTACACAGGTATTGGTTGAGCTGTGAGATATTCTGTTTTCACCAGACTGCAGATGTGATCCAGAGTCAATTGGTCCCTTATGAGATGTATTTTTGGTCCAAGCATCAAACAACTAACCAGATTTGAGCCACTAAATCGGGCAAAGCTCAACCCCTTTTAAAGAGATTTTGGGATTTTTTGTGTATGGTCAAAGACTACTTCCATTGTCTTAAACTATTTTTTTGTGTATTCATTTTTATTGATCAAGAAACATCAAAAGAATGTATCATTTTACATTGCATCATATGTATATGTATCAAATCAACTGTTTCACAAACTTTGTCAATGTTTACATTTCCAGTATAATTATACATCATTGATATTTGTCACACTATATTAAATTAACTTAACTGAACATAATTAACTATTACTGCTTTTCTTTCACTATGGCTGAAACAATATATTGTGTATAACCTATTTCTTTTTTTATTTCCTTTTCTTAGGGTTAACTGCATGAGTATCTAAAGTTTTACCTGAGGTAGGTATCTGATTGATCATAATATTGTCAAACCCTTGGAACCAAATATAGTTATATTTATAGGGTGATGGCTAGCTAGAGTCCATGGGATCTCTCAAGATATTAGTTGTCGATATATATTCTTTCCAAGGTAACCATATAGCGGCATATGATTCATATTTATTATTTATATACGCCGTTAGTTCTTCCATTAAACATATGCCATTTACAATTTGAAACCACTTATCTTAGCTTGGGACACTCTTGCTTCTCCAGAGTAATGGAATTTGTGCTTTAGCTGCAATCAACAATTGTAAGAGTAGATCTTTTTTCACACAATCATTTGGTGCATAATTATAAAATAATAGAATTGTTAGGAAATTTACTTGTCTGCCCGGTATAATTGTAACACAGGGCATGTTAGCCAGAAGTGTGCTAGGGTTCTCGTATTCATTTCACATCTCCAACATACATCCTTATCTAACAATCCAATTTTCCTAAGAATTTACCATCTGGATAGTAATTTGTAAGAGGATTCCTGTAATCTATTGCTTATAGAACCTTTATTCACCTTTAGAAATATTTTTTCCCATTCTTTTCTTGTAAGTTCAACATTCAAGTCTATTTCCCATAATTTAGTGAAGGATGGGTACATAGGGTATTTCTTATCTATTAGTATTTTATATATTAGTGATAACATATGTCTTTAAAGGTACTGGCAAGGCACACAGTTGCTCGAAGTTAGTAAGTGATCTCATCTGGGAATTCTTTAATTGCAATCTTTGTAGGAAATGGTGAACTTTTGTATTCTCCATTTGTCTCTGTCTGACCATTCATCTTTATTTTGATTAATTAATGCGGTCTCATTATCATTTGTGAGTAAGCAGTGGATATTGTATATTAAATGCTGTAGAGTATCCTTGATCAATCATTCCTGGAATGAATTCTACGTTATTTTGCAGAGGTGTGAGAGGAGATGGGAATGGTGCTAATCCAGGAAAAAAAAAAAAATTAGCAGTAAAACCCCAACGTCCTTGCTAAAATAGATTGAGATCTGACTAGGAGTGCTTTAAAGTGCTTAGTGCTATTATCACGTGCTCGACTCCTAATCAATCCCGTGCCAACACACAATACATAATATCTCAATTGATTGTTAGTAAGTACAATAAATTAATTGATTAAGGTGCCTGTGCTATAATTCATATACTGTGACTTTCTATTGATTTTATACTTTTGTATAATTAAAATGATCAAAAATCCATTGATTCTATATATACTTTAAATAAGGGCAGGACACTGAGGACTGTGGTCTCGTATACTACATTTAACTGGCTTCTGAAAAAGAACTGACTTGGCTATAAAACCAACAAATCCTCAGTGCCTTAGAGTAAAATGAGAATTAAGAGATGAATGCCGCGCTCATAGCGCTACGATTCTGTTATAAGTTGAAAATTAAGTTGATCTGAGAATCAATTAAAAAAAGAAAGAAAAGGAGAAAGATTTCCAATAATTAAAAAATAGTTTTTTAAAATTGAAGGCTGGCCGACGTGCGTTTCGCATACAATCAATTGAGATATTATGGGGCAGATTTACATATGGTCGAATATCGAGGGTTAATTAACCCTCGATATTCGACTGCCGAATGTAAATCCTTCAACTTCGAATATCGAAGTTGAAGGATTTTACCGCAAATAGTACGATCGAACGAAAAACCTTTAATCCATCGATCGAACGATTTTTCTTCGACCAAAAAATTGCTAGGAAGCCCATGGGGACCTTCCCCATAGGCTAACATTGCACCTTGGTAGGTTTTAGGTGGCTAAGTAAGGGGTCGAAGTTTTTGTTAAAGAGACAGTACTTCAATTATCGAATGGTCGATTAAACCATTTTTAGTTTGAATCGTTCGATTCGAAGTCGTAGTCGATGGTCGAAGTAGCCAATTCGATGGTCGAAGTAGCCAAAAAAAACATTTGAAATTCGAAGTTTTTTTTATTCTATTCCTTCACTTGAACTAAGTAAATGGGCCCCTATGTATCAATTGTGTGTTGGCACGGGATTGATTGGGAGTCGAGCACATGATAAGAGTACTAAGCACTTTAAAGAACTCCTAGTCAGATCTCAATCTATTTTAGCAAGGACGTGGGGGTTTTACTGCTAATTTTTTTTCCTGGATAATTGCTTGGTTTATATACCTCTACACAACCTTGAATTAGGGAACACAAGTGAGTGAATATTAACTACAAGAGAATTGTTTATTAATTGGGAATGGTGCTAATGCCAGTTTGTTATTCAATTTGTGCCAAATTTCTAGGCAATTATTTAATAGGACATGTGTCCTTGAGGAACATTTTCCTTGCAAATCAAATGCAGACTTTTTAGTGTATGTTTTGACCATAGATTTTCTAGAGTATGCCATTGTAGGTCTATATTCTCCTTGCCATATTCTATTATGTTTGATAGTACTGCTGCTTGGTAGTAGGTTTCAAAGTCTGGCATTGCTAGACCTCCTCTTTGTTTAGGTAAATATAAAGATTCTCTTTTAACTCTGCCTTTCTGTGATTCCAAATGTCAAGTGGATTTTATTGTCATTTCAGCCATATACAGTTATACCGTACATAGTAGAAACAAAATAACCCCTGGTGCTATACATAAGACTATACATAAGACTATACTGGTGTTAGGAATTTAATATGTTAGTTGAACCCTGTATTGTGCAGCAATAAGAACACCGTGATGAATTCAATTAAACTCTTTATTTTCAGGTCTCACAGAAGGACAATCCCTGCACATCCCAAGAAGGAAAACCCGCAGTAGTTCTGGAAATAAGCAGGAGCTTCTAGGAGAGTATACTGTGTTAGGAAAGTCCTTAGAAAGTAACAGTCTTTGATAAGTAGTTTTCTTCCCACAGGAAATCAGAGGAGCAGATATGACCTTGAATAAGTCCTCTTTTAGGAAAGGAAACTTGACTGTACATAGAGTGAGAGCAAATTAATACTCAAGGTAAGTAGCAATACACACGGTAACTGGAACAAGCATGAAAGTCTTGGATTGGGGAGTAACCATCTGTACCCCCGTTAACAGAAATAAGCAATAGATCAAAGGTTAATGAGCACAGTCTTGGTGTAGACACAGGCAGGCTGCAGACAAGGGGTTAATGAGCACAGTCTTGGCTGGATGCAAGCATGAAGTAATGAGCACAGACTTGATGTAGACACAGGCAGGGTGCAAGTAAAGATTCAATACACAGTCTTTGATATGGATATCAAGCAGGGGTGAAATAACAGTCTTTGCAGCAACAACAATGCAGTCGTAAATATAAGCTTATTATAACTCACGCAGGTAAAGAGGGATTGCCATGCGGACCGTTGCTATGGATGTTGCCGGGGAAGAATTGTTGGTGAAGAGGAAACTGTTAGCAATGGCCTGGAGACTGAAGCTGGACGTTGATTACTGAAATGAGGAGAAGGAAGCTGTGGTTGCTAGGGTAGATCTGTCTAGCAACAGATCGAGCAAAAGTTTGAAGATGCCGGTTCAAGTGAGGTGCTGGAGCAGGCCAGGAACTGATGAGGCAAGGCTGAGAAAAGGTAGAAGGACTGGGAACAGGAGACTGCAGGCAAGATGATTCTTGACATGAAGATCTTGGAGCATGAGAGACACCAGCCTTACTTCCAGATAGAGTAAGTATAACTGCGCATCGTTACTGCACCTGTGCAAACTTAAATAGGCTGAGGGGGAGGCAGCTGCAAGCTCCATGACAGTGCTGCGGTGCCTTACAACTGGGTACATCAAGTGTGAGTTTTTTGAAAAAGAGCAACTCTAGTACACGGTCACGCTGGGCAAGGTGACCATTCCAGTTCCTTATGAATGTATTTAGTTCAGTCCTGGGGAGTTGAGATGCCTTATGAATGTAAGTAAATATGACCCTATTTAATTGTTTAAAATATTTTTCATTTATGGGTATTGGTAGAGTAGAGCAGTGCTGTCCAACTTCTATGGTACCGAGGGCCGGAATTTTTCCAATCTACATGGTGGAGGGCCGATAACGGAAGCCAGTGTTAGCCGCTCCCTGTTTTTAGCCCACACCCACTTTAAACTACACCCATGTTACCGCAAGACCATGTCCACATTAATAACACACCAAAAAACCAAATGGTTGGTGCTCAATGCAGGGATCAGGGCTGGAACTAGGGGTAGACAGAGTAGGCGGCTTGCATACATGCGTCAATGACATCACTGATGTGTTGGATGGCAGAGAGCTGGTGGCCTGCTTGGTGTGGCTCGCTCTCGTTGCTCTCAGCCTTGCACAGCTGTGATCTGTGATCAGATTTATTTTTGGCTGCTGCTGACACAGGTAAAGATTGGGGGCAATATGATGGCTGCAGGAGGAATGTATGATGGATGGATGCTGAGCTTGCTTGCACAGATACAGGGGGCAGTAATATAAATGAAAAAGTGTTGTACACTTTCTTGCTCTCTTTATTTAAAAACCATCATGGTAAGGAGGGAAATGGTAATGCAGGACAGGGTGGCACTGATTGAAGCTCTAAGAAGACACAGCAGGCAGACTTTGATGTGGAGGGCCACATGAGGGGAAGGTCAGTTGGACAGCAAGATAACCATTTTAACACTATTTATTTTCCCCTTCCAAGTTATGTTTTTCTTGAACCAGTTTGATAGAGTGTGTTTGGTCTCTTCAAGAAGAGGTGTATAATTAAGTTCAAATAATTTATGAGTATCCGCAGCTAACTGAATCTCCAAATATTTTATTTTGGTTTCTTGCCATGTGAATGGGAAAGAAGCTTGCATGTGTTGTTTAAGCTGTATCGGTAGGTTAACTGACAGGGCTTCTGATTTTTCCATATTTATTTTTTAGCCCATAACTATCCAATTATTTTATAATATTTGGTAACGAGACAACTGGGTTAGACACAACAAGTAACAGATCATCTGCAAATACTGCAGCCTTTTGGTTGTTCGAGTTTATATTTAAGCCACTTATATCTATGTTTTTGCATATTGCCACTAATACGTATTCCATGCATATTACATATCACAAAGATGAAAGCGAGCAACCCTGTTTCTTCCCAATATTAAATGATGAGGATACTGTCCCACTGGCTCTTATTTGTGCTGATGGTATTGTATATATTGCCATGACTTTTTCTTTAAATATTTTAGGAATTCCCATATTTGTTAAGGCTAACTCTAAGAAGTCCCAGCTGACTCTATCAAATGCTTTCTCTGAGTCTGTTGATAGAAGCAGAGAAGGCACCTTTTGTTTATTGGACCACTTAATCCAGTTAATCACTTTCATCGTATTTTCTTTTGCTTTTCTTCCTTGTACAAATCCCACTTGATCTCTGTGTATACAGTGAGGTAATATGGGTTGTAATCTCTGTGCAAGAATTTTTGTAAATAGTTTTAGATCTAGGTTCAGTAGGGATATTGGTCTATAATTCCCACATATAGAGTGGTCTTTGGGATAAGGGAAATATGTGTTAATAAAAAATCTGAATTTACTGGTTTCTTGTCTGAAATACTATTAAGAAAGAGGTGTCTTAACTGTTTTTAATGCAGGCAAGCCAGATAAGAACAACTAGTTTCTAATTCAAAGGCCCTTTCAGCTCGTTCTTTATTTGTAAATAAAAAATGTAAGATAGCGTTCTGTTTTTCTGTAAAAAAAATAGTGTAATATATTAAAGGGGACATTTCATATAACCTTCTTATTCAGATATATTACTCATCTTTCCTCAAAACATGTAATGATGCAGAAAGAAAAAAGTTTTGAAAGCATTTTACCTCCTAGAACTGTCATTATATCAGAGCTGCAGAGAGAACCTCTCTGCTGGGTGTCTAGGCTGAAATGAAGAGTGGGAGTGTCTGTTCATTCTCTCACAGGAAGTGGTCACAGCACTGACTGACAGGCTGAACTCTGGAGCTGTAGCAGCCAAACCCAGCCTGCACATAACTGTCTTATGCTGCTGCCTGATCATTCACTTATAACTATATATCTTACATGCTCAACATAAATCAATAGATGTGAAGATTAATACAAACTGTAATAGTAATGTAATAGTAATATTTTATTTTAATGTACAACAGTATGCTCCTGTGTTCCACAGCAAATAGGCAGTCACACATTTACCTGCCCAACTGGACATAATCTATAGTCCATAATATATTGTTATACACTATGTTTGCAGTGGTTCTGTTCAATAATGCAGAGACTGTGCAGGTCCACTCAGAGCTGCTGTTTAATCATGCTGCAGTGCAGATCTCACAATACATAACATGGCTGTCACAGCTTTATCACTTCTTGTGCTAGGAATACAAAACACATCCTGTGCTAATATACGGTCTGCCACTAGGTGACAGCATAACCCCTTAACATCTCCCTTTTCTAACTGTATAATCTAACATATTTAAACAATATTTCAAGCCTTCAAGTAGTAACGTTATTTGCCCTACTGTACTTAAATAATATGCACATATGTTACTTTTTTCAAAGATAACCAAACATGACTGTTTTAAAACTATTTAAAGGTTAAGTCTTTTTGGTGGCTGAATGCGCCTGCCACTGCGTGAGTAACGCGGGATCTCAGACTCACTCTCAGGCTGTGAGGCCGATGTGCAGTCCGTTGCAGGCAAGTGCTCAGACTGGCTCTCCACTGTGGCCTCCACTTCTAGTCTCGGCGTTTCACTGGATTCTGTTACTGTTACTGCAGGCTTGCTAGGACTGGGCTCTGCTGGCCTGAGGTCCACTCGCTCTGCTGGCCTGAGGTCCACTCGATTGCGCCTGTACAGTGTACCCTCCACCTCAACCAGATAGGAGCGAGGGTCTGTTTGTTGGAGGCAAGTTCCTAGTCTCCATATGCCAGTCCTGTCACCTGGAAGAGGCTTCATTCTTATATTTTGCCCCACATTTAGTGCCGGAAGGTCCCTGGCCGTTTTATCATATGCATGTTTTGCCACTTTGAAATGCAGCTTGCCAGGAACTTCTGATGCAACGCAAGGTTCCAGTAGTGTGTCAGTCACTGGGAGGGGAGTTTTCAGCCTGCGGGCCATTAGGCGTTGCGCGGGGCTAGTGTCCATGCCAATTGTTGGCGTATTTCTCCACAGCAAGATTGATTTCCATGGGTCGTCTCCTGCACGTTTTGCTCGCCTGCACAGGCCTTTAACAATTTTCACTGCCGATTCTGCTTTACCGTTAGCTTTAGGGTACATTGGTGATGAAGTAACATGCTCAAAACCCCATTCCTGAGAGAACTTGGTGAACAGAGCACAAGCAAATTGTGGACCATTGTCCGTGACGACTCGGTCGGGTTGGCCATACCTGGCAAGTTGAGCCTTGCATCTCTTAATGGTGGTGTCCGCCGACAGGTCAGGCAGCAGTTCTATTTCCCAAAAATCTGAATAGTGATCGACGATAAGCAGAAAATCCTTGCCAGCGTAGTTGAATATGTCCATACTCAGAATCTGCCATGGCCGTGTAGGGAGGGGATGTGACATCATAGTCTCTTTTTGTTGTTCGTGTGCATATTCGTTACACACAGTGCACTGTTCTACATAGTCTTTAATCTCCCCATGCATATTCGGCCAAAACAGTGTTTCTCTAGCCTGCCTGAAGCATGCCTCACCACCTATATGGCTCCAATGAATGCGACGTAGCATCTCTGCACGTAGTTGCTTTGGAATGATAATGCATTGGCCCTTGAAGAACACCCCATCCTGTAAGCTTATTTCATCCCGGTAGTTCCAATACTCTCTAATAGCCACAGGTGTTTCTGCCCTTGAATCAGGCCATCCGTTGAGCACAACTGATTTGAGGATCTTGAGGTGTTCATCTTGCTCAGAGGACTCCCTGATCTGCGACAGACGCTGATGCGTGACATTTAAATAGTCGGCCTGGTTTATGCCCTCTATGACGAGCTCTTCACGGTACATGCTGCAGACTGAATGCTGGGCATAAGGTGCGTCCGCTTCGTGCCAGCGTGCTGTGGCTCTGCTCAGTGTATCACTGACATACATATATGGGCCCGGTTTATAGGTCACCTCCAGAGCATAGTTTTGGAGCGAGAGTAGCATGCTTTGAAGTCGTTTTGGGGCACTAAGCAAAGGTTTGTTGAATATCGCGACTAGCGGTTTGTGGTCTGTTTCAACCGTGATGTTTCCCCGACCGTACAAATAACTGTGGAAACGGTGGCAGGCAAACACAATGCTTAGGCATTCTTTCTCGATCTGAGCGTAATTCTGC
Organism: Xenopus laevis; assembly: GCF_017654675.1. Classification (NCBI taxonomy): domain Eukaryota; kingdom Metazoa; phylum Chordata; class Amphibia; order Anura; family Pipidae; genus Xenopus; species Xenopus laevis. Next base: position 64,414,073 of record NC_054379.1, on the reverse strand, counting down.
TCAGTTGCAGTGAGGGCTCTGGAAGCAAATGCTACAGGTTGTCCATCTTGCAATAGGCAGCATCCGAGGCCATTCTGACTGGAGTCACTTTGAACTGTAATGGGCTTGCTAATGTCATAGTATCTTAGTACCGGTGCTGTGGTAATTAGTCGCTTGACCTCATCAACTGCTTCCTGGTGCTTTGGCAGCCAGTGCCATGGCATGTCTTTATCCACGAGCCTGCGCAAGGGCTCGCACACCGCTGAGAGGCGGGGCATGAATTTTGACAGGTAGGTGACGAATCCTATGAACCTTTGCACTCCCTTTGAATCGGTTGGAGCAGGCATGACTTTTATTGCCCTCACCTTCTCAGGATCTGGCTTTAACCCCTCTGCTGATAGTATATGACCGTGGAAGCGGACCTCATTAAGTTTAAACTGTAGCTTCTTGATGCTCAGTCTCAGTTTCACTTCTCTGCAGCGGTTCATAAGGGCAATCATGTTGGCATCGTGGTCGCGAGTGGCCTCTTCTAGTGAGTCTCCACAACCCACTATTAGTATATCATCTGCAATTGGCTCCACACCTCGCAAGCCGGCTAGTAGTTCATGTTGTTTTCTTTGATACACCTCTGGGGCTACAGACACACCAAAGGGTAGTTTGAGCCAGCGCATTCGCCCCCAGGGTGTCCAGAAGGTAGTAAGAAAGCTGCTCTCAGTGTCCAATTTGATTTGTAGGAATGCATCCCGGGCATCCACCAATGAGAAAATACGGGCTTTGGGCAGTTTATAGAGGACATCTTCAAGTGTTGGCATTATATAGTGGGACCTTTTCAGCGCTTTGTTCAATGCCCTTGGGTCAATGCAGATTCTGATTTTGTCAGCTTTTTTGACTATAACCATGTTGCTTATCCAGTCTGTGGGTTCAGTCACTGGGGCTAGGTTCCCATCCTGTATGTGTTTGTCCAGCTGGGCCTTTACAGCTTCCCTCAGTGCGACTGGAACATTGCGTGGTGAGCATTGTACTGGTGTGACAGTTCGATCTAGGTCAAAGTGCACTTCCCCCGGTAGAGACTCTATCGGATTATTGTACACATCATGGTATGTGCTGGTAAGCTGGTGCTCAGTTAGCACCCCTGTGGTATGGCTTTCCAGATTGTGGAGTTCGTCTGGAATAGTAATGCGCATTAGACCCAAACGTTCACATGTTGAGCCCGATAGGAGCGGGTTCTGGCTTGCTTGGACTATTTCAAATTCCAGTCTGTGGCGTAGACCCTTTATGAAGCATTCCGTATGAAAAAGGCCCAATGACTTCATCACCTCCCCGAATACAGCTTGAGTCTGGTCTGGCTAGGTACTAGTCTTACCTTGGGTGCTATCTTGTGTTTATCATGAAGGCTCATGACGTTGCATGTTGCTCCTGAGTCAAGCTGGCAACGTTGTCGGATGCCATGGAGCTGAAGGTTGACAAACCACTTTTTTCCTCGGGAGCTGGGTGGGCCCATAGTACTGGCGGTGTATATATGTCCATTGTCCTCCTTGTCCACCTCCCATTCAAGCTCCGCTTGATCGTCAACTGTATGTAGCTGACGCTGGTCATGTTTTGCTTTAAGGCACACTGCTGCAAAGTGGTTGAGGGTGCCGCAAAGTCGGCAAGTCTTGCCAAAAGCTGGGCATTGCGCTCTCCCCCGGTTGTGTGTGCTGCCACAATACTTACACTTTTCAGGGCTTCTGGAGTAGTTAGGATATCGTGCTATGCTGGGCTTTATGGTGCTTAGAAGTGCTGGCTTTTGGGCAGCTGTAGCATTAATACTGTCATCTGCTCTGGCCTGTGTCAGCACTTTCATTCGCAAGTCTGTTTGCTGCGCAGCTCGGCAAATATCAATGGCAGACGCCAACGTGAGTTCCCTTTCTCTTAGCAAGCGACGGCGCGTGCTTTCATCAGTAATACCTAGCACCAGCCTGTCTCTGATAAGTTCATCTTTTAACTGTCCATAATCACATGTTGCTGCTTTCTCCCTCAGTCTGGTTACAAAACAGTCAATCGTCTCACCCTGCTCTTGCTTGCATGATCCGAAGACAAAGCGCTCGAAGATTACATTCTTTGTCGGCTTGAAATGTGCTTCAAGGGCGTCCAAGATGGCAGTGGCGCTCTTTTGCTGTTCCTCTGTCAGATGCAGATTATGGCGATAGATGTGTCTGCACTCACCACCCATTAGACGCCTCAGAGTGGCTGCCTGTACCTCTTCCGATTTCTCGTCCAGTCCGGAAGCTAACATAAAGTCTTGAAATTCAGCTTTGAATGTTTCCCAGTTGGTAGCCAAGTCGCCGGACATCTTCATCTCGGCTGGTGGAGGTATCATGTTTGCGTACATGGTTGCTTAAATACCAATGCTTAGTATGCTGAGAGTTTCTTTTCCAGCTGGATGCGTGGATGGTGTGCTGTAGTTCAAGCTTCTGACACCATGTTTGCAGTGGTTCTGTTCAATAATGCAGAGACTGTGCAGGTCCACTCAGAGCTGCTGTTTAATCATGCTGCATTGCAGATCTCACAATACATAACATGGCTGTCACAGCTTTATCACTTCCTGTGCTAGGAATACAAAACACATCCTGTGCTAATATACGGTCTGCCACTAGGTGACAGCATAACCCCTTAACACACTATGCAACTCTCTGCCTTTATTGCATTATAAAAGTTATACAAACAGTGTACATTAGTATTTACTGGTATGATATTCCAGAACAGCAGCTGTAGGTTTGTTTTCCTTCATATTGATATATGAGCAGGTGCAGGGAGTTGCAAGGGAATAAATGCAGCACTTCTGGTACAATTTATGATCAGGTGCAGGGAGTTGCAAAGTAAAATGCAGCTGTTCTGGAACAATTTATGATCAGGTGCAGGGAGTTGCAAGCTAAAATGCAGCACATCTGGTACAATTTATGATCAGGTGCAGGGAGTTGCAAGGTAAAATGCAGCTGTTCTGGAACAATTTATGATCAGATGCAGGGAGTAGCAAGGGGAATGCAGCTGTTGTGGAACAGTTTATGATCAGATGCAGGGAGTTGCAAGGGAATAAATGCAGCTGTTCTGGTACAATTTATGATCAGGTGCAGGGAGTTGCGACAGAATAAATGCAGCTGTTCTGGTACAATATATGATCAGATGCAGGGAGTTGCAAGGTAAAATGCTGCTGTTCTGGAACAATTTATGATCAGGTACAGGGAGTTGTAAGGGGAAATACAGCTGTTGTGGAACAATTTATGATCAGGTGCAGGGAGTTGCAAGGTAAAATGCAGCTGTTGTGGAACAATTTATGATCAGGTGCAAGGAGTTGCAAGGGAATAAATGCAGTTGTTCTGGGATAATTTATGATCAGGTGCAGGGAGTTGCAAGGGGAAATGCAGCTGTTGTGGAACAATTTATAGGGAGGTGCAGGGAGTTGCAAGGGGAATGCAGCTGTTGTGGAACAATTTATAGGGAGGTGCGGGGAGTTGTAAGTGAATAAATGCATCTGATGTTCTGGAATTGTATAACATATAATAACAGATGTGGGGACTTTACAAAGGAAAACCCAAAAGACGTTGATTGCTTTTTGTATACAACATTATACTGGGTAGAAAATGACTATGGTACTTACACTAACTGCTCATACACATTGCCCCCAATAAAGAATACAATACTTTTAGCAGCAGATTATGTATTATTTATACAGAAGTTTGCTTTTCTTTCTTTTCCACAATTATTGCAGGGCAAGGGAAAGGAACAAGCAGTGAAGGGAGGGGGAGGAAAACAAACAGGGCAGAGAGGGGGTTAAATAAATAGGACAGAGAGGGAGAAAAAGGAACAGTTCAGGGAAGGGAAAACCAGCAGTAAGGGTTAACAGAATTCTGCAGGGAAGACTAAGAGAGATATCACAGACACACCCACTCCTCCCTCACTGGCTGCTGCTGTGTAGCTTATACAGAAAGAGCCATAGGCTGCAGCTCAGATACTGAAGAGTCTGAGACAGGAAGTTGCAAAGTGGGAAGGCTGAGAACAGTCTTCAAGCAAATACAGACTTTTTTGATCCAAACGGTATTAAAATAAAAACTATTTCTTCTATTTTACATCATTTTACATGGTTTGATGCATTGTGAAAATTTATGCTACATGTCCCCTTTAATTTAAGCACAAAGGTATATTACTTGTCTGACTGTATTGCCTTTTATTCATAGATCAGATAGAAACATACAGTACAAGGAAAGCTAGGGTATAAGAATGTCTTATTTTTTCAAAATAGTATGAGAAGTTACTGGATCATGTAATAGGGATGTTAACAAAGAATAAAATTACTGTTGGACTGAATCTTCTTTGGCCCACCACAGAACTTGACATGGGAGAGTTCTTCCTCAGACGATGGGAATTTTACTTGACTGTGCTCCAGTAGGAGATCCTCTGGTACTGTGTCAGGCCAGTGTTACCCTGAAAAAGGAATTAATATTAGTATATAATTGGACTTTTGACCCTGCCTGAACCTTGACCTTGCCTTGATTTGGACTACGATTTTGACTATCTGTATCATGAACTTGGACTTTGACCCCTGGGCTTCCTCCTTGGTCCAGACTTCTCCCGCTGGGAGTCGATAGGCCCCCTGACATTATGATCGGGCCATGGACCCCACTGAGGAAGCTGTGCCTGATGTTGGAAGAGCTCTCTGGGGATTAGCGTCCCACATGAAAGATTCTGAAGCTCAGCAGTTCCGCATTGGGCAAGTACTTGATACTCTTCTATCCTGTATGCTTCCTGTGTCTCCGGTTGCCAGTAATCCTCACACAGCTGGTTATTCTCTTACAGCAGTCTCATCGGCTGGTGAGCCCCGTATTCCTCCACCACCCCATTACAATGGGGATCCTCAAGCCTGCAGAGGTTACTGTATGTAATGAAATGCTTTACCTACTACTCCTCTCCACCATGTAACCATCTCTTCGACAGAGCTTCAGTCTCTGCCAACAGTTTACTGGGAGTTCACCGATGTCTTTTGTAAAAAGTCTGCGAAATTCCTCCCTCCTCATCATTACTATGATTGCCCTGTAGATCTTCTTCCTGGAACCATGCCCCATAGAGGTCGCACTTATCCCCTGTCTCCCGCAGAAACCTCCGCCATGAAGGACTATATCCAGGAGAACCTACAGCGTGGTTTTATTCATCCCTCTACCTCTCCGGTAGGGGCAGACTTCTTTTTTGTGGAGAAGAAGGATGGTAGTTTGCATCTCTGTATTGACTACCATGGACTTAACAAGATTACAGTTAAAAATCGATACCCCTTGCCTCTTATCACTGAACTGTTTGACCAACTGAAAAGGGGCTAAGATTTTCACCAAGTTGGATCTACATAGGGCATACAATCTCATCCGCATATGTGAAGGAGATGAATGGAAGACAACATTTATCACCCAGGATGGGCATTACGAATAACTTGTGATGTCCTTCGGTCTCTGCAATGCCCCCGCTGTCTTCCAGGAGTTCGTGAACGGCATCTTCCAGGATAACTTGGGGAAATCCATGGTCGTGTACCTAGATGATATCTTAATCTTCTCCAAAGACTTGAAAAGTCATCGTTCCCAGGTGAACGAGGTACTCTCTCGTCTGAGGAAGAACTCTCTCTTTGCCAAGTTGGAGAAATGCGTCTTTGAGGTGTCCAAGATCCCCTTTCTCAGTTACATCATCTCCACAGAAGTGTCACGGTCGGCACCCAACACCAGAACAAACACCAGGCACCCTGGTCTCGGCTCGTGCTTCACCAGTAGTGTGACCGCCTTTGGGCCTCGGGAGGAGCCCTCGGCTTACTTGGATGCCACCTGGACTTAAACGAGAGGTGCAAGATGAGGGTTCTGGATAGGCAGAGGGGCACGACAGTAAAGCAAAGTCTTTGAACAGAAGATCGCAGTACAAGGCGTTTAGGCAAAGGAGTAGTCAGATCAGGCCGGGTCGAGGCAGGCAGAGAATAATCGTTATCAGACAGGCAAGGGTCAAACCAGGGAGTCAATCAGAGGGTTAATCAGAGGCGGTAGTCAGTAATCAGGCAAGGGTCAGAATCCAGAAATCAGAATAGTCAAATAGCCAGGCAGGGGTCAAAAACAGGAATCAAACAGGTTCAGAATATAGCAAAAGCTCAAAAGCACCAGGAACAAAATCCTATCACGGGCAATGATTACTGTGAGAATGCCCTTTAAATACTTTTTGAATTTGGCGCCTCTCGTAATGACGTCAGCGCGCATGCGCCTTTAAATCAGAAGTGCGCATGCGCGCGCGCACTAGGGAGCCGGCACAGGACGAGGATCGGCGTGACGGGCGTCCCCGTCAAGGGGGCGGCAGGCGTCCCTGCCGTCCCCCCACTAGACCACCAGGACAAGGTATTTTTATTACATTACCCCCCTCTCTAGGGGGGGCCACTGGACCCCCAGGTTTACCAGGAAATTTGGAGTGGAATTGCTTCCTGAGGCGGTCAGCCTTGATGTCTTCAACTGAGACCCAAGAGTTCTCCTCAGGACCAAAGCCCTTCCACCTAGTAAGGTATTGTAGCTTACCTCGCACAAGGCGGGAGTCGAGGAACTCCTGGATCTCATATTCAGGCTGACCTTCAACCAACACTGGGGGAGGAACAGACAGATGACGAGAATTATTGGCAGGCTTCAAAAGAGAGACATGGAAGGAATTAGAAATTTTGAAATTAGGAGGTAACTGAAGACGGACAGAAGATGGATTAATTATTGCAATGATGGGGTATGGACCAATGAACCTAGGACCCAGTTTAGGAGAGGGAACCTTCAACTTGATATTCTTAGTCGACAACCATACCAAATCTCCCACCTTGTACTGGGGTGCTTCCCTACGGGATTTGTCAGCAGCTTTTTTCTGAGCTAGGGAAGCTGCGGATAACGAATTATGAACTTGAGACCAGATTTCGGAAAATTTCAGGACAGAAGAATTGGCAGAGGGTACAGGGGAATTAGAGTCAGAAAAAGAAAACGCTTTGGGGTGCAAACCATAGACAACAAAGAAAGGAGAGTCTACTGAGGAGGAATGGGTAGCATTATTGTATGCAAATTCTGCCCAGGGTAGCAGTTCGGACCATGTGGACTGGTTATCGGACACATAGCATCTGAGATACTGCTCAAGGGACTGGTTCACCCTTTCGGTTTGACCGTTAGTTTGGGGGTGATAGGCAGAGGAAAAAGACAATTCAGTACCCACCAAGGAACAAAAGCACGCCAAAATCTTGAAACAAACTGAACCCCCCTGTCAGAAACAATATTTTCAGGAAAACCATGGAATTTAAAAATATGAGTAATGAATAAGTCAGCCAGGGTTTTAGCAGAAGGGAGATGTGGAAGAGGAATAAAATGAGCCATTTTACTGAACCTATCGACCACCACCCAAATCACTGTCTTACCCTGAGAAGGAGGCAACTCCAACAATAAAATCCATGGAAATGTGAGACCATGGTTTCTCTGGGACGGGTAAGGGGTTTAATAGACCCTGGGACAGAAGATGAGATGACTTAGACCTTTGGCAGACTGGACAGGAATTGACAAATGTTTTAGTATCCTGTTTGAAGGAAGACCACCAGACATGACGGGATAAAAGAGAAATGGTTTTTGCAATACCTGGATGACCTGCCACTTTAGAATCATGAACCTCTCTTAACACTTGTTCCCTAAGCTCCTCAGAAACGAACCATTTACCAGATGGGGTATCAGCAGGAGCAGATGACTGTAAAGGGGACAACAAGGAAGAGAGGTCAGACTCCAAGGTCGCAACAATTATTTCCCTGGGAATGATGGGAGTGCTCTCACTAGAGTCAGAGGAAAAGGATTCAAAACTCCTAGAGAGTGCATCCCCTTGGTATTTTTGGAACCAGGCCGAAAAGTTAACAAAAAATTGAATCTAGAGAAGAATAAAGCCCACCGGGCTTGCCTTGGGATTTAGGCGTTTAGCTGATTCAATATACAGTAAATTTTTATGGTCGGTATAGACCGTCACCAAATGTTTAGCACCTTCTAGAAGATGCCGCCATTCCTCAAAGGCCCATTTGACTGCCAACAATTCCCTGTTACCTATATCATAATTCACATCTGCGGGTGAAAACTTCCTGGAGAAGAAAGCACAGGGATGTAACTTGTTGGTAGTCGGGTGCCTTTGAGAAAGGACTGCCCCAGCTCCTACCTCAGAGGCGTCAACCTCCACAATAAAATGAAGCGCAGTGTCGGTGTGACGAAGGATTGGGGCAGAACTGAATTCCTTTTTGAGGAATTCAAAAGCTTGTACAGCTTCAGGAGGCCAAATGCTGGGGTCAGTGCCTTTTTTAGTTAAATCAGTGATGGGAGCCACAATAATGGAAAAATTCTTAATAAATTGACGATAGTAATTTGCAAACCCCAGGAACCTTTGGGTAGCACGTAATGATTGGGGTTGGGTCCAATCCAGTACAGCTCTCACCTTGCCTGGATCCATTTCAAGACCCTTGCTGGAAATATTAAACCCTAGAAACTGAACGGAAGTAACCTCAAAGATACACTTCTCCAGTTTTGCATAAAGATTATTCTCCCTGAGTCTGCACAAGACTTGATGAACATGATTTCTATGTTCACCCAAATTAGAGGAGAAAATCAAGATATCGTCAAGATAGACCACTACGAATATCCCCAGCAGGTCCCGAAAGATGTCGTTACAGAGACCAAAGGGCATTACAAGATATTCGTAGTGGCCTTCCCTGGTGTTAAATGCAGTTTTCCACTCATCCCCCTCCCTAATGCGTATGAGATTATAGGCGCCCCTAAAATCTAGCTTAGAATAGATCTTGGCACCCTTAACCTGGTCAAACAATTCAGAAATTAACGGGAGGGGATAGCGGTTTTTTATGGTGATCTTATTGAGACCCCTATAATCTATACAGGGGCATAGACCACCATCCTTCTTCCCAACAAAGAAAAAACCCGCCCCCGCAGGGGAACTAGAAGGCCTAATGAACCCTCTTTCAAGGTTGTCCTTAATATATTCTTTCATTGCCTGGGCCTCCGGCAAGGAAAGAGGGTATGTTCTACCCCGAGGAGGAATAGACCCAGGAATTAGATCTATAGAGCAATCATACTGCCTGTGTGGAGGAAGGGTTTCTGCAGCTTTCTTAGAAAACACGTCAGCATATTCAGCATATGCTGCAGGTAAACCTTCTAAAGAAGTGGTTGCCACCACCTGAGGAATACATGAACCACCACACTTAAGACCCCATTGCAGAATCTTCCCTGATACCCAGTCAATATGAGGATTATGGGTCTGGAGCCAAGGTAACCCCAAAATAAGAGGAGAAGACGCACCCTCAATGATAAAAAGGGCTAACTTCTCACTGTGATGATTATCAGAGCACATGGAAAGAGACACAGACTTTTTAGTTACCAGGCCTGAACCTAAAGGTTTTTTATCAACTGCCAAAATCCTCATAGGAGGAATTAGGGGGATTAAGGGAATACCAAATTTGGTGGCATCCAGAAAATTTCCCTCCGCCCCTGAATCCACAAAAGCGGACACCCTGACAGAACCCGTAGGCCAGGTGAGTTTAAGAGGTATCAGAATCCTAGCGGTAGACTGGGGAGAGGAAACTTCTGCACCCAAATGGAGCTCCCCTTCTCCATTTAGGCTTGGAAGTTTCCCGGCCTCTTAGGACATCAATTCAGGAAATGACCCTTTTCCCCACAGTAAATGCAAAGACCAAGGGAACACCTGCAGGCTTTTTCCTCATGGGTTAGATGGGATATGCCCAATTGCATAGGTTCCTCCTGAGGTTGAACCATGGAAGGGTTAGGGGACTTAACATTGGACACCATATTAGAAAAGTTATACTTAACATTGGTAAACCCAGAATGCATAGGAGAACCCCTTTCACCCCTTCTTTCCCTCTGCCTCCTATCTACCTGGATGGCAAGTGACATGAGATCATCCAAGTTGGAGGCTAAAGGGTAATTTACCAAGCTATCTTTGACAGAATCAGACAGCCCAATATGGAACTGGCTACGAAGCGCCATGTCGTTCCACCCAGTCTCCACTGCCCACCGGCGGAACTCGGTGCAATACACCTCCGCATCCCGTTTCCCCTGGCGGCAGAAGATGCACGATCCGGGTCATCATAAAGTACAGCCATGGTTTTAAAAAATGAATCAAGGGAAAAACGGGCAGGATCTGAGAGGGGCAATCTGAGAGCCCAAACTTGGGGATCACCCTGTAATAGGGTTATTACGAACCTCACTTTTTCCTAGCCAGTAGTGAATGAATGGGGGAAAAGGCTGAGGTATAATTTACATGCCTCTTGGAACACGAAAAATTTTGACCTGTCCCCATTGAATTTATCAGGAAACACAATTTTGGGTTCATGGGTTTTGGATACATTACCCAACAGAGCAGGAGAACCCACAGGAGTGGCCACAGGAGGGGTGACTACTGGAGCTGGAGACTGAACAGAAGCATCCAGTCGACAGATCAAATTGTGGAAACCTTGCATCAGATAATCTTGCCTCTGCTCATGTTCTTCCAGGCACTGTAACAGTGTGGTAAGTAGCGCTTCAGTGGTGGAAGGAGCAGCGGCAGCTCGACCTTCTTCGTCCATCTTTGGCCCGTGATAATGTCACGGTCGGCACCCAACACCAGAAAAAACACCAGGCACCCTGGTCTCGGCTCGTGCTTCACCAGTAGTGTGACCGCCTTTGGGCCTCGGGAGGAGCCCTCGGCTTACTTGGATGCCACCTGGACTTAAACGAGAGGTGCAAGATGAGGGTTCTGGATAGGCAGAGGGGCACGACAGTAAAGCAAAGTCTTTGAACAGAAGATCGCAGTACAAGGCGTTTAGGCAAAGGAGTAGTCAGATCAGGCCGGGTCGAGGCAGGCAGAGAATAATCGTTATCAGACAGGCAAGGGTCAAACCAGGGAGTCAATCAGAGGGTTAATCAGAGGCGGTAGTCAGTAATCAGGCAAGGGTCAGAATCCAGAAATCAGAATAGTCAAATAGCCAGGCAGGGGTCAAAAACAGGAATCAAACAGGTTCAGAATATAGCAAAAGCTCAAAAGCACCAGGAACAAAATCCTATCACGGGCAATGATTACTGTGAGAATGCCCTTTAAATACTTTTTGAATTTGGCGCCTCTCGTAATGACGTCAGCGCGCATGCGCCTTTAAATCAGAAGTGCGCATGCGCGCACGCACTAGGGAGCCGGCACAGGACGAGGATCGGCGCGGCGTGACGGGCGTCCCCGTCGAGGGGGCGGCAGGCGTCCCTGCCGTCCCCCCACTAGACCACCAGGACAAGGTATTTTTATTACAAGAAGGTTTTGAGATGGACCCCGCCAAAATCTCTGCAATCCAAAAGTGGCCCCTTCCATTGAGCACCAAGGCCATACAAAGATTCATCGGGTTTGTGAACTACTACCGACAGTTCATCCTGGGGTTCTCCTCCCACATTGCCCCCATTCTTGCTCTTCTCCATTAGGTAAACCTAACTCATGGCCTCCTCCTGTGAGGATTTGGGTCCGCGTTCTGTTCGGCGCGGGCGCGTTAATGCGCGCCGGCGCGTGACGCTGGCGACGGGCGCGAAGGCGCCGGTGGCGCTCGCTGGCGCAAGGACGCGGGCGAAAACGCCTAAGATGGACGTGCTGACGTCAGTACTGCGACGCCGGCGAAAAGACGCCAGTTTGGTGCCAAACTAACAATATTTAAACCTGGTTCAGACTGAGATGCATTGCCTGGTTATTAGGTTGTTTAACTGAAACCCTAGCGTCTCTATACTTTTGAATTCCTGTTATCGACCCTTGCCTGTACCCGGACTATGATTCCTGCTGCCCGTCTCGACTCTTCGGCCTGTCTCATCGTTTACGAATCTCGCTGCCTGCCTTCTGACCTCGGACCTCCTGACCACGACTTTGCCTAATCCCTTGTACTTCGTTGATCATCTCATTGGCTACTCTCCACAACCCTGCTCCCTGTTCCACTCCAGGTGGGTAGCGGTTGTGTGAGGCGCTTGTGGGTTCACTATCTACGGCTCCAGCTCCTTCTACGACTGGATTATACTGGTAAGCTTGACAGTATAACCAGGCCATAGGATGGATCCAGCTGAAGGAGCGTCTCCATTTGCCGTCCTAACCCAACAGCTGTCCTCACTAACACAAGCTGTTCAGGAGCTGCAAAGTGGCTATTCGCAGTTGCAGGAGCATATCAGAACCCATCCGCCAGTTGTTCTTCCTTCCACGGCTGCTCCTCCTCCTGCTCCAACGGAAGTTCAGGTGATTACCCCAGGAATCTCCGAACCTAAAGTGGCCTTTCCAGAAAAGTTCGCTGGTGATCGAAAGGTGTTCCGGAACTTCAGGAGCAACTGTAAGCTGCTGTTTTCACTTAAACCCCACACGTATCCCACTGAGCAAATCCGGGTTGGGGTTATCATTTCCTTCCTTACGGGCGAACCACAGACCTGGGCCTTCCGTCTCATGGATCGTCAAAGTCCTGTATTGGCCACAGTTGATTCTTTTTTTGATGCGATGGCAGGTATTTTCGATGATCCACACAGAGCCACCACTGCTGAGGCCGCCCTGCGTGCTCTGAAGCAAGGGGACCGTCCAGCGGAAGATTACACGCTGGAATTCCGGCAATGGGCGGATGATACCGAATGGAACCCAGCAGCATTAAAGAACCAGTACCGTTTCGGACTTTCATCTGAGTTAAAAAATGAGTTAGCTCGTACTGGCATCCCTGATAGTCTGGAGGATCTCATCCTCATTTCAATCCAATTGGATCAGAGGCTCAGGGAACGCAGGGAAGAAGAAAAGGCTGAAAAAGCAGGTCTTTCCCCACAGACTTGGCTGTTACCATCCGCTCCTCCTCCTGTCCGAATGCCTTCCACAAGTTCTTCAGCTGCTCCTCCATCCATCTTCAACGTAGCTCCAGAGCCTATGCAGATCGGTGCTATTAGGTCTGCGCTAACGCCAGAGGAGCGTATTAGACGTCGCAGACTTAATCTCTGCCTCTATTGCGGACAAGCTGGTCATCTGCTTCGGGGCTGTCCGACCCGCCCAACGGGTAAGAGGTTTTTTGAAAAGGACTTTTCTGGGTGTCATGTTCCTGTGCCTCTCCTGACAGTCTCTTTATCTTTGCAGTGGGGAAACAAGAGGGTCGAACTTCAAGCAATTCTTGACTCTGGGGCAAGCGGGTGTTTCTTGGACAATAAAGTGGCATTACAGTTCCAGATACCGCTCCAGTCCAAAAAGAATCCTATAGCTCTTCGTGTGGCAGATGGTTCTCTGATTACTTCTGGCCCTGTGGTGCAAGAGACTATCTCCCTTTTTGTTTTGTTTAATAAAGGGCATGCTGAACTCATGAACTTTGACGTGGTTTCTTCTCCTTTATTCCCTGTCATCCTGGGATTACCTTGGTTGCAGAAACACAATCCGTCTATCAACTGGGCAACTGGGGAAGTAACTTTTCCTTCAAACTTTTGTCTTTCCCAATGCATCCTCCCTTCAAATGGTGTGTGTTCTTTATCTCCTGCCTCTGAGATCCAAGACCTTCTTCCTCAAGCATATTGGGAATTTACGGAAGTTTTCAATAAAAGAGGGGCCGACAGGTTGCCTCCTCATCGTATTTACGGTTGCCCTATTAACCTTCTTTCAGGGGCTCAAATTCCTTTTGGACGAGTGTATCCGTTATCTGAGTCTGAACTTTCGGAGCTCCGTTCTTATTTAGATGAGAATCTGGCTAAGGGATTCATTAGGCAGTCTTCTTCTCCGGCAGGAGCTGGGGTTTTCTTTGTTGAAAAAAAGGATCATTCTTTAAGGCCGTGTATTGACTACCGGGATCTGAACAAAATTACAGTCAAAAATCGCTATCCACTTCCTCTCATTCCAGAACTTTACCAACGCTTGGCGGAGGCTAAGATTTTTTCTAAACTGGATCTTCGGGGTGCATATAACCTAGTCAGAATAAGGGAAGGTGATGAATGGAAGACGGCCTTTCGCACTCGTTACGGACATTTTGAATATTTGGTCATGCCTTTTGGCCTCTGTAACGCCCCTGCGACATTTCAGCACTTCGTTAATGATGTCTTCAGGGACTTTCTTGATATTTTCATCATCATTTATTAAGATGACATCCTTATTTTTTCTAACTCGTTGGAGGAGCACAGGTTACATTTGAAGAGGGTCCTGACACGTCTGCGCACTCATCAGCTGTATGCTAAGATTGAAAAATGTGTGTTTGAACAAACGTCTGTAGATTTTTTGGGTTTCTTCATTTCTCCCCAGGGAATCCAGATGGACTCCAGGAAGATCTCTGCAATTCTTGACTGGCCAATTCCATCATCTAAAAAAGCTGTTCAACGTTTTATTGGTTTTGCAAACTTTTACAGAAAATTTATGAAGAATTTTTCTCAAGTCATTCTTCCAATTACTGAGCTGACTCGTAATAATCAAAAGTTTTGTTGGTCACCTCAGGCGGCTCAGGGGGCTTTTGAGAAACGGAAGACACTTTTCACTTCAGGCCCAATTCTTCACCATCCAGATGTTTCCCTTCCTTTCACCTTAGAAGTTGACGCTTCTGAACTCGCAGTGGGTGCTGTGTTGTCACAGAGAACTGGGATTCAAGACTATCTTCATCCTGTTGCTTTTTTTTCCCGTAAGTTGGCCAAAAGCGAATGTAATTATGATGTAGCTGACCGCGAATTACTTGCTATCAAGCTAGCTCTGGAAGAGTGGAGGTATCTTCTTGAAGGGTCTAAACATCCGATTCTCATCTTTACGGATCATAGGAATTTGGAGTATCTACGTTCGGCCAAGAGGTTGAGACCTAGACAAGCAAGGTGGGCTTTATTCTTTATGCAATTTAATTTTCATCTCACATACCGACCTGGGTCAAAGAATGTTAAAGCGGATGCTTCCTCCTGTTGCAGTCTACTCTTGTAGATGGAATTAAAGATGCATCTTTAAACGTTTGTGAACCATCATTAGTCCCCAAGGAGGGTTTTCTTCTTCATCAAGGCAAGATTTTTGTTCCGGAACAAATGCGTTTAGAGGTCCTCAAGAATATTCATGATTCCAAGCTGGCGGGTCATCCAGGTGTCAAAAAGACTATTATTTTGGCCAAGAGATTATTTTGGTGGCCTGGGATGGCTAGAGACTGTTTCAAGTTTGTCTCATCATGTGAAGTTTGCACCAGATCCAAGGACTCTCATTCTAGACCTATTGGTCTTCTTCAACCACTGCCAGTGCCTTCTCGTCCATGGGGATCAGTTTCTTTGGACTTTATTTCTGATTTACCATTGTCAGGTGATTGTTCCACCATTGCTGTTTTTGTTGACCGTTTAACTAAGATGGCTCATTTTAAGTCTTTGCCAAAACTTCCTTCTGCCTCTGAGACTGCTGATACCTTCATTAAGGAAGTAGTAAGACTCCATGGTCTTCCAGATGAGGTGGTGTCAGATCGGGGACCGCAGTTCACGTCACAGTTCTGGAAGTCCTTGTGTGGAGCACTTAAGATTTCGGTGTCCCTTTCCTCTGCTTTCCATCCTCAGTCCAATGGTCAGACCGAGCGAACCAACCAGACCCTCGAGCAATATTTGAGATGTTATTCTTCGTACCTCCAAGATGACTGGGTGAATCTTCTTCCTCTTGCGGAGTTCGCTTATAATAATGCTCATCATTCCTCCATCAGACAGTCCCCTTTCTTCGCAAATTATGGTCTTCATCCAGTAACTTTTCCCTCTTCTATTGTTGCTGATATTTTAGTTCCTGCAGTCAAGGACCGATTAACTTTTCTGTCCAATAATTTTCAGAAACTCCAAGAAAACATGAAGAAGGCTCAACAAGACTTTAAAACTTATGCTGATCGGGGACGGAGAGGTGACCCAGAGTTCAAGGTGGGTGACTTGGCTTGGTTGTGAACTGTTAACCTCAAGCTTTCTTGTCCCAGTAGGAAGTTGGGTCCACGTTTCTTGGGTCCTTTTCCCATAATTCGTCAAATTAATCCTGTGGCTTTTCATCTTAAACTTCCGGCATCCTGGCACATTCATCCAGTGTTTCATACTGCACTTTTGAAACCGGCCTCAACGTTTTGATTTCCTGGGCGTACGGCTCCTCCTCCGCTTCCTGTCGTGGTTGATGGTCAAGAAGAATTTGAGGTTGAAGAGATCCTGGATTCCAGGTTGAGAGGCAAGCGTCTTCAGTACCTGGTAAGGTGGAAAGGGTATGGTCCGGAAGAGAATTCTTGGGAACCAGCTTCTAACATCCACGCTCCGGAGTTGTTGGAAAAATTCCATGGAACTTACCCTGGTAAGCCTTCTGGTTGAAGCGTCCTGAGGCCGCTCCTTGATGGGGGGCAATGTGAGGATTTGGGTCCGCGTTCTGTTCGGCGCAGGCGCGGGCGCATTAATGCGCGCCGGCGCGTGACGCTAGCGACGGGCACGGGGGCACCGGCGGCGGTCGCTGGCGCAAGGACGTGGGCGAAAACGCCTAAGACGGACGTGCTGACGTCAGTACTGCGACGCCGGCGAAAAGACTCCAGTTTGGCGCCAAACTAACAATATTTAAACCTGGTTCAGACTGAGATGCATTGCCTGGTTATTAGGTTGTTTAACTGAAACCCTAGCGTCTCTATACTTTTGAATTCCTGTTATCGACCCTTGCCTGTACCCGGACTATGATTCCTGCTGCCCGTCTCGACTCTTCGGCCTGTCTCATCGTTTACGAATCTCGCTGCCTGCCTTCTGACCTCGGACCTCCTGACCACGACTTTGCCTAATCCCTTGTACTTCGTTGATCGTCTCATTGGCTACTCTCCACAACCCTGCTCCCTGTTCCACTCCAGGTGGGTAGCGGTTGTGTGAGGCGCTTGTGGGTTCACTATCTATGGCTCCAGCTCCTTCTACGACTGGATTATACTGGTAAGCTTGACACCTCCAGCCATAGAAGCATTCCAATCTCTGAAGGATGCTTTCACCTCTGCTTCAGTCCTCCGACATCCTGATCCTCTGTTACCCTTCTTCATTGAGGTGGATGCTTCCGATATTGGAGCTGGTGATATTCTTTCCCAAAGACATTCGGCTGATGGGAAATTACATCCATGTGCATACTTTTCCAAGAAATTCTCTCCTGCGGAGCAGAACTATGACGGTGGTAACTGTGAACTCTTGGCAGTAAAGCTCACCTTCAAAGAGTGGCGCCACATTTTAGAGGGGGCCTCGAAACCTGGTCACTATCTATACTGACTATAAAAACCTAGAATTCATACCATCTCTCAAGAGACTGAATCCCGACAGGAAAGGTGGACCCTCTTCTTTACCCGCTTTAAATACGTCTTGACCTAACGCCCTGGGTCCAAGAATTGGAAAGCCGATGCACTATCCCGAAGCTTTATTCCAGTGGATCATCTCCCTGAAAGACAAGATCCTATTATTCCTCCCGCCAAAATTATTGCATCTCTTTTTCCCTCAATTTGCTGAACAAAACCTGTCTGGTCGGTCCTCCGCTCCTATTGATACACCTATTGGGATGGCGTTTGTACCCTCTGAGCTTCACCTGCCCATCTTACAACAGACTCATTGTTCTAAGCAGGCTGGACATCCCGGTCCTGAGACGCTTCTACGATGCCTAGTCTGGTGGCTGACTATCCGCAAAGACATAGTTACATAGTTAAATCGGATTGAAAAAAGACAAAGCCCATATCTATACTAACTATAGAGTTTAGTATCACAATAGACTTTGATATTATGTCTGTCCAAATCATCCAAGCCATTCTTAAAGGCATTAAATGAATCAGCCATCACAACATCACCTGGCGGTGCATTCCACAACCTCACTATCCTGACTGTGAAGAACCACCTACATTGCTTCAAATGAAATGTATTTTCTTCTAGTCTAAAGGGGTGGCCTCTGGTATGGTGATCCATTTTATGGGTAAAAAGGTCCCCTGCTATTTGTCTATAATGTCCTCTGATGTACTTGTAAAGTGTAATCATGTCCCCTCGCAAGCGGCTTTTTTCCAGAGAAAACAACCCCAACCTTGACAGTCTACCCTCATAATTGAAGTCTTCCATCCCTCTAACCAATTTAGTTGCATGTCTCTGCACTCTCTCCAACTCATTTATATCCCTCTTAAGGACGGGAGTCCAAAACTGCACTGCATACTCCAGGTGAGGCCTCACCAGGGACCTATAAAGAGACATAATTATGTTTTCATCCCTTGAGTTAATGCCCTTTTTTATGCAAGACAGAACTTTATTTGCTTTAGTAGCAACAGAATGACACTGCCCCTAGATCCTTCTCATTTAAGGAAACTCCCAACACACTGCCATTTAGTGTATAACTTGCATCTATATTATTTTTGCCAAAGTGCATAACCTTGTATTTATCAACATTGAACCTCATTTTCCAGTTTGCTGCCCAGTTTCCCAACTTAGACAAATCACTGTGCAAATGGGCAGCATCCTACATGGAATCTATAGTTCTGCACAATTTAGTATCACCTGCAAAAATAGAAACAGTACTTTCAATGCCCACCTCCAAGTCATTAATAAACAAGTTGAAAAGCAAAGGACCTAATACAGAGCCCTGCAGCACTATCAACACTGGTCCAATTAGAAAATGTTCCATTTACCGCCACTCTTTGTAGCCTATTTTTTAGCTAGTTCTCTGTCCAGGTACAAATACTATGTTCCAGGCCAACATTCCTTAATTTAACCAGTAACCTTTTGTGTGGCACTGTATCAAATGCTTTAGTAAAGTCTAAGTAAATCACATCCACTGCCATCCCAGAATCGAGGTCCCTGCTTACCTTCTCATAAAAAGAAATTAAGTTAGTCTGGCAAGATCTATTACGCATAAAACTATGCTGGCACACAATCATAGTATTATGATTTGCTATAAAGTCCAGTATCTTATCCTTTATTAACCCTTCAAAAAGCTTTCCTACCACTGACGTCAGACTAACTGGCCTATAGTTTTGAGGCTGAGAATGGGATCCTTTTTTGAATAGAGGCACCACATTAGAAATTTGTCAGTCTCTCTGCACTATGCCAGACCTCAATGAATCCTGAAAAATGAAGTTAGGAGGTTTGGCAATCACAAAGCTAAGCTCGCTAAGTAGTCTGGGACCATCTGGACCCGGACCTTTGTTAATCTTAACATGTTCTAGCCTCTTTTGAATTTCTTCATGTGTGAACCATGCATAATTAGATGTATTTGTCACGATCGCCGCCCGGAGCAGGTCCAAGAGCTCCGGGCGGCGCGTCCCTCCTTGCCGGCGTCGCTTCCAAAATGGCGGCGCCCATGGCCGCCACGTGGGTAGCGGCGCCGGCGCGATGACGTCAGCGCGCCGACGTCGGCGCAAGGGCGTCAATGACGTCACAATAGCGCCAAATTCAAAATAAAAACGCCAACTAGACGCCAGAATGGCGCCCAAGTATAGGACTACTTTCCCTATAGTATCCTGGGTTTCCTGTGAAGCTTTATTGCTATTTCTTGTTCCTGATTTATATTCTGACCCTTTGCCTGGACTTTGGACTTTGCTGATATCTGCCTGCCTGTGAACTTTTGCCTGGATCTCGACTACTCCTTTGATTAACCCTTTGGACACCGCGAACTTGCTCCCTCAAGAGGGCTTCCTCCTCGATCCTGACAAACCTCCCTGGTGGGAGCATCCCGGCTCCCTGACATTATACTTGGGCCATGGATCCTACTGAGGAAGCTACGCCTGATGTCGGACGAGTGCTCCGCGGACTGGCATCCCGCATGGAGGAATATGAAGCCCAGCAGTACCGCATAGGACAGGCACTCGATACCCTTCTCTCCCGAGTGCCTCCAGCACCTCCTGCTTCCCAAGCGGCTGTAAATCCTCCCATGGCGGACGTCTCGTCTAGCACAGGTTTCTCGTCTGGTGAGCCTCGTATTCCGCCTCCTCCTCGCTTCAGTGGGGACCCACAGGCCTGCAGAGGTTTCACTACACAGTGCCAGATCCAGTTCGAGTTTCAACCCTCGCACTTCCCCAATGAACGTTCCAAGGTGGGGTATGTGATGTCTCGTTTGGTGGGCAAACCGCTTGAGTGGGCAACATCTCTTTGGGAGAAGAATTCTCCACTGACTTTTGATGCCAAGGCTTTTCTTCAAGCATTTCGTACTGTGTTTGATGCCCCGGGTCGGGTCACAAATGCCCCTTCTCGACTTTTGCAACTCCGGCAGGGAAACCGCAGTGTCAGTGACTATGCAATTGACTTTAGAACTTTGATGGCTGAGACTTCCTGGAATGACGATGCCTATAAGGCCGTATTCTATCTAGGTCTGTCTATTCGCATTAAGGATGCTCTTGTCTCCAGGGAGTTCCCTGATCTGCTGGAAGATCTGATTGCACTATCCATTAAGGTGGACACTCGTCTCAGAGAGCATCAAGTAGAGAGGGAGCGTTGTAAACGATTTCAACCCGTGTTGGCACCTCGCTTCCAGAGACCTCTCTTGCAAACTCCAGCTGCTCAAGCCTCTCCTTCTCCTCCGGAGGAACCGATGCAAGTTGGAAGGGCTCGTCTCTCCGAACAAGAAAGACTCCGTAGACGAATGGCTGGCTTATGTCTGTATTGTGGCGGACAGTCTCATTTTGCGAACTCTTGTCCGGTGAAACCCACGAGTTCTGTTCCCCGAGGTATTTCCAGGGTAACTCATGTAGGGGGCACTACTCCGAAGTCTCAAGAGAACTCTCACAGGTTTCTCCTTCCTTTACAGATTCGCCTAGCCACTAAGACTATTGTCGGCTCCGCTTTCATTGACTCTGGAGCTGCTGGGAACTTCATGGACGCTCTTTTCGCCAAACACATGGAAGTTCCCTTATTCCCATTGTCCACTCCGCTTTGTGTCACTGCCATTGACGACAGAACCCTGGTGGCTGAATTTATCTCCATGACGACTGGTGAATTGCCTGTGCAGGTTGGGATGCTGCATAAAGAAAGACTTTCGTTCCTAATTATTTCCTGTCCATCAGTTCCAGTCGTTTTGGGTCTCCCTTGGCTACGCCTGCATAATCCCACCATTGATTGGTCCGCAGGACAGATTTCCCGTTGGAGCCCATTTTGCCAGAAGCATTGTCTTCCTGCTGAACCCCTCCAGAGGGTGAATATCTCTATGTCTGATCTGAAGACTCTACCCTCCTTTTACAGGGAGTTCTCTGATGTATTCTGTAAGAAGTCTGCAGAATTCCTTCCTCCACATCGACAATACGATTGTCCTGTCGATCTTCTGCCTGGAACCATGCCCCCTAGAGGTCGTACTTATCCTCTCTCTCCAGCGGAAACCACTGCCATGAAGCAATATATCCAAGAGAATCTCCTGCCGGGGCTGGATTCTTCTTCGTGGAAAAGAAGGATGGAGGTCTATGTCCCTGCATTGACTACCAGGGTCTTAATAAAATCACTGTTAAGAACCGGTATCCCTTGCCCCTGATTGCTGAACTCTTTGACCAACTGAAGGGGGCTAAAATCTTCACTAAGTTGGATCTCCGTGGGGCGTATAACCTTATCCGCATCCGGGAAGGTGACGAATGGAAGACAGCATTCAACACTCGGGATGGGCACTACGAGTACCTCGTAATGCCCTTTGGTCTCTGCAATGCCCCCGCTGTCTTTCAAGAATTCGTGAACGACATTTTCCGGGATCTCTTGGGAAAATTTGTGGTCGTGTACCTAGATGACATCTTGATTTTCTCCAAGGACCTTGCAAGCCATCGCTCTCAGGTGAAGGAAGTACTCTCTCGTTTGAGGAAGAACTCTCTCTTTGCCAAACTGGAGAAATGTGTGTTTGAAGTGTCCAAGATCCCTTTTCTGGGCTATATCATCTCCCCAGAGGGTTTCGAGATGGATCCTGTGAAAGTGTCTGCAATCCAAGAGTGGCCTCTACCCCTAAGCACTAAGGCAATCCAGAGATTCATTGGTTTTGCTAACTACTATCGGCAATTCATTAAGAGATTCTCTTCTCGTATTGCTCCAATCCTTGCTCTTATCCGAAAAGGGGGTAAACCCAGCTCTTGGCCCCCACCTGCTGTTGAAGCTTTTCAATCCTTGAAGGATGCCTTCACTTCTGCTTCGGTTCTCCGCCATCCTGATCCAGAGTTACCTTTCTTCATCGAGGTGGATGCTTCTGAAGTTGGAGCCGGAGCTATCTTGTCCCAAAGACATCCCTCTGATGGGAAGCTGCATCCATGTGGGTATTTCTCTAAGAAGTTCTCTCCTGCGGAGCAAAATTATGATGTAGGAAATCGAGAACTCCTGGCGGTTAAGCTTGCCTTAGAAGAGTGGCGTCACCTCCTTGAAGGTTCCTTGATCCCAGTCACGATCTACACAGATCATAAGAATCTTGAATTCATCCAATCTCTCAAGAGGCTGAATCCCAGACAAGCAAGGTGGTCTCTCTTCTTCTCTCGATTTAACTTCGTCTTGACTTTTCGCCCTGGCTCCAAGAATCGGAAGGCCGATGCTCTGTCTCGAAGTTTCACTCCGGTGGATCGTACTCCTGAAAGACTAGAGCCTATTATTCCTCCTGTCAAGATCATCGATTCCTTGTACCCTCAATTCGCTGATCAAATCCTGGCTGGTCAATCTTCTGCTCCTCCTGATACCCCCATTGGGATGGCGTTTGTCCCCTCCGAGTTACGTCTGCCCATTCTTCAACAGACTCACTGTTCCAAGCAAGCTGGACATCCCGGTCCAGAAAAGACTCTTGAACTCCTTCGACGTTTAGTCTGGTGGCCGACTATCCGAAAAGATGTCAAAGACTTTGTTTCTGCCTGTACTGTTTGTGCCACTTCCAAGTCCAGCCATTCTCGCCCCAGTGGGTTACTACAGCCGTTGCCTGTTCCCTCTCGTCCTTGGACGCATTTGGCAATGGACTTCATTGTTGAACTTCCTCCCTCCTGTGGGAACACCGTGATTTGGGTTGTCATTGACCGCTTCAGCAAGATGGCCCACTTCATCCCTCTACGGAAGCTTCCATCTGCAGTGGAGTTGTCACAGTTGTTCATCCAGTTCATTTTTCGCTGCATGGCTTCCCAACTGAGATCGTTTCTGACAGAGAGTCTCAATTCACGGCTAAATTCTGGCGTTCCCTGTGCAAAGAACTAGGTATTAATCTTCAGTTCTCCTCAGCTTATCATCCCCAGACTAATGGAGCGGCTGAGCGAGTGAACCAAGCCTTGGAACAGTTCTTGAGGAACCACGTTTCCCTTTGTCAAGATGATTGGTCTGATCTCCTCCCGTGGGCGGAATTTGCTCATAACAATGCCTGCCACGCTTCCACTGGAAGGTCCCCATTTATGTCTGTGTATGGTCTACATCCTCTAGCCTTCCCACAAGACTTTGTGTTGTCTGATGTTCCGGCCGCTGATGACCATGCAGCCCACATGTCTGCTATTTGGGCTGCAACCAAGTCAAACCTGGAGAAGAGTGCTCTGGTTCACAAGTTGTTTGCAGATCGTAGACGTAGACCCTCTCCTCCCTACAAGGTCGGTGATAAAGTCTGGTTGTCTTCCAGGAACATTCGGTTGAAGGTACCATCTCCTAAATTGGGTCCGAGGTTCGTAGGTCCATTTCCCATTTTGGAGGTGATCAATCCTGTGGCTGTCAGACTTCAGCTTCTCCCTGAGATGCGAATTCCCAACGTGTTTCATGTCTCCTTGGTGAAACCCGCCACCTCCAACCGCTTTTCCGTGGTCCAGCCTTCCCCTCCTACTATCTCTGTGGATGGCCAACAAGAATATGAGGTGGAGAAGATCCTTGACTCCAGGATCTCCAGGGGCTCTCTTCAGTACCTCATCAAGTGGAAAGGCTTCGGCCCTGAAGAATGCTCCTGGGAAGGATGCTCTGATGTCCATGCTCCTCGTCTGGTGAGGGAGTTCCACTCCAAATTTCCCCAGAAGCCAAGTCCTGGTGGTCCGGAGGCCCCCCGTGAGGGGGGTGGTACTGTCACGATCGCCGCCCGGAGCAGGTCCAAGAGCTCCGGGCGGCGCGTCCCTCCTTGCCGGCGTCGCTTCCAAAATGGCGGCGCCCATGGCCGCCACGTGGGTAGCGGCGCCGGCGCGATGACGTCAGCGCGCCGACATCGGCGCAAGGGCGTCAATGACGTCACAATAGCGCCAAATTCAAAATAAAAACGCCAACTAGACGCCAGAATGGCGCCCAAGTATAGGACTACTTTCCCTATAGTATCCTGGGTTTCCTGTGAAGCTTTATTGCTATTTCTTGTTCCTGATTTATATTCTGACCCTTTGCCTGGACTTTGGACTTTGCTGATATCTGCCTGCCTGTGAACTTTTGCCTGGATCTCGACTACTCCTTTGATTAACCCTTTGGACACCGCAAACTTGCTCCCTCAAGAGGGCTTCCTCCTCGATCCTGACAAACCTCCCTGGTGGGAGCATCCCGGCTCCCTGACAGTATTACTAGAATTGGGACTGTTAAGAAGGAAACCTTCACTTACTGGTTCCTCATTTGTGTAGACAGATGAAAAATATGAGTTCAGAATCTGCGCTTTTATTTTGTTTTCATCAACCAGCTGACCCCCCTCTGAAAGTAAGGGTCCCACCCCTTCCTGCTTCATTTTTTTACTATTAACATATTTAAAAAATAATTTTGGATTTTTTTTACTGCTTGCTGCAATATCCTTTTCTATAGCAATTTTAGCTTGCCTTATAGCTTCTTTGCATGATTTATTGGCCTCCTTGTACCTTATAAATGTTTGGGCTGTACCAGCTAACTTGAAAGCCTTAAAAGCACCCAACTCAACACCAACGCTTCTATTGAACCAAAAAGGTTTTGCTTTGCAACATGTTGGCAGATAAAGGTTTTGCTAACCTTTTGGTCCCTTTAGTTACCCCCAGGGATTGTGTTAGCCAGCTATGCTGGCTTCTTGTTCCCAGAGGGGAGGGAGAGTAGTTCCCCAGAGGTTATAAAAAGGGTTGCTTATGTTTTTTGTCTCTTTCCAATGCACCCAGTAGCTGAATGAAAAGGGGTGTTGTTGTTGGGGCCTGAGGTGGAGACAGACCTCTGCATAGGGGAAGTAAGTGTCGGGACAGACATTGTTATAGGTCACTCTAGGAGTGACAGTTAGGATCAGGAAAAATAATGAACAGCTAAGGCTCCAACTAGTTTAGTGAGGGGTTAGTACCCTGTAGCACCTCCGCTGTCATTACAGGGACCCAAACTGTTAGGCTCAGGATTAGGCAGATCCTGGAGTAATTCACCTCTGCGGGCTTCACCTAGGGATGGTTAATTGGTAGCCACAAGGCAGGCAATGCAACCATGTGAGAAAGCAGACAAAAGACTGCCACTTGTTGTTCATTGAATGTACCAAAAGAACCCACTGCCACTTGTTGTTCATTGAATGTACCAATGGAGCACACACCCTGCATATTTGAATTAACTGGCAACTGGAGTGTACCAACTGTTAAAAAAAGTAGCACTGGCACCCAAATAGTGAAGTGTGCTCATACCAGAATGGTATCCCTTTCTCCATTCTATAAGTGGGGCCCCACCTGAAGATACAGGGGGTCATTTATAAAGTTTGCGAAAGTGCATATTTATTCACAAATGTTTGTATAGCCCATGCTTTTTCCTGAACGCTAAAATATTGCACTGCTGTTCCTGGCTTTCGGGTTTTTGCGAATTTGCATTGTGAATAAATTTTCGCAAATCACATGGGTGTTTGCGTGAGTGCACCCAGTGTACGAGGTTGTTGTGCATGAAAATAGCATTGAAAGTAGCATTGAGTGGTGTAACTCAGACGCAGAGTATTCGCAATTTGTATTTTCCATATTTAAAAAGCTCTTATGGAAATTCGCAGTGTGAAAAAAAATTACAATTTTGTTTGCACATTAAGTACACCACTCTTATCAAGCTTTATAAATATAACCATGCGCAGGGCAAATATTTTCTCACTCGCCACTGTTATTGAAAAAGCAATGCTTTGCATGCTAGCTGATTTTTGTATTACTCATGGAACCCGTAGCAGAAACAATTAGGCAACATCCCCTTATTCATGAATATACAGTAAGAACTGCAACCTCCAAATTGCCATTATTTGCTGGTGGATATTATATTATCTATCACTAAACCCTCAATTTCCTTACCGCCAGTTTTCCAAACACTCAACCATTTCTCTAAGAAACCCTATTATAAAGTAAACTAGTCCAAATCAGAAGTGCTGCCCATTTGGATCCCATAGACCATTCTGTCCAACTTAAAATCCTCCTTCAAGTTTGCATGGCAGAAGTAATTTATCCCCTACTTGGGTAAAGGTAGGAACTTATACGGTCTGTCCGACTTTCTCCCAACCTTTCTGCTTTCAACGCACTTCTTTCAAGAAGCCTACCCTCACTCTGCTTAACTACCAAACGCAACACCACATACAATACCACATTTCTCACCCACTTAATTCGATCTTGCCCACTCCCACACCTTGTGTATTACTCCCTTCCCTTTAGAGTGTATGCCTATGCATAGGGCCTTCCTCACCTTTTTGTACCTGTATTGATTGTGATGTATGTAACTCCATATAATTCATGTGATTTAGTTGTATAATCACATTTACTTTACAGTGCTACACAATATGTTGGCGCTATATAAATACATGTTAATAATAAAATAATAAATAATAACTTCAGTTAAATCTCTTTGCAATGTAAACTTTCACCTGATACTGGAGAAATGCTACTCATTCAGGCATGGTTGGTTAACAAAAGACATACAGTATGCTGGCTAGAAAGAATAGCCACTGTAAAAACCATGCTGCTTCTGTAAAAACTATATATTTTTCATCCCTATAGCATTTCCGAAAAAGGTTTTCCCTTACTATGCAAAGTGATATTGAAACCACATTTGGTGGTCCTGCCAGAAATTACTACATATTGTCATATGTATAAATAAACCAAAAATGTGAAAAACCTTATATATTTTTAATTAAAACAATAGGCAAAACGTATGTTATGCTCATGCCCTATTCAATGAGCTTATATGGTCAGGGGTTCCAAACAATATTTTGAATGCATCAATTCATAGCGAACAGGATGAAATGGTGGCTACATGATGAGTAGAGTGGGTAATAAAAAAAACTACCGGGGGAGCAGGGGGTGCGAGCGGGCCAGGGCCCGCATCCCCTCAGTTTGCGCGCCGCTTATTCCCGGCCAGTTCTGGGCGTACGGAGGGGGGCAGGGGGCCCGGCTGCGCATCCTGCGCCAGGGCCAGCCCCCCTCTAGTTACGTTTCTGAAAAAAACTGCATGTCTGCAACAGCACCCACACAAAAGAATTTTGCCATTAACAATATGAAGTGACGTGAAGTGAATTTTCTTTTGAAGTATACCTTCTAAAACAAATACCTATGAGGGTCTATATTTTTTTTATTTCTATCCTATGAATACAATACTCTTTTTTTACACACTCCTTCCATTGCTAATATGAACACCACTGTCATCTTTACTGCCATAAAATGCTTCTGTAGGGATTAATTTAGCAAATTAGCAATAATTTCTCATTGAAGTGATACACCACTTGTAGGGAACTGGTTCAACTGACACAAAACTATGATAAACGTGCAAAAACATTTGGATTTATAAAGTGACTGCTTTTGTGCATGAGCATAGATA
Source organism: Xenopus laevis (assembly GCF_017654675.1). Taxonomy (NCBI): domain Eukaryota; kingdom Metazoa; phylum Chordata; class Amphibia; order Anura; family Pipidae; genus Xenopus; species Xenopus laevis. Next base: position 64,386,420 of record NC_054379.1, on the reverse strand, counting down.
GGCTCTATCCCCAGTTTTAACAGCATAAGGATGGAAAAAATAGATGATGAAACTATTGTTGCATTGTCTGAACTCAGAAAAAATATATATAATATTTGCAGGTAAGGGGTTAAAATATGAGATAGTATATGTATGCCCTTCTGGTAAGTCAACTTGATCATTGGCCATAAATCAGCCTCCATATGGCAAGCAATGTGTTTGTGGCTATGGAGGATGGGCAGTTTGCACTCCCACCTCCCAGATGAAGGGCAGAAAATGTATAAGTAAAAGGTAAATCTTAGTGTCTTGTAGCTCTGATTTTGTTTACAGATCACAGATGTCTTATGTTAGAAACACTACAGAGAAGCCAAGCCTAAGCTTACAAGAAGGAAATCATTCGGGGATATATGACACAAGGGTTCTGATTTAAGAATACATGTAAAAATATAAGCATATGTGAGTGCATCCTGCGTAATATATTATTATATTACTGTAAACATTATGTGTATAAGGGTAGGACTCCACGAGCGATTTTTTCGCTGCTGCGTCTGCATCCGACAGTCGTGTCGTGTCGGATCAACAATGTGACACCATGCGACAATTCTATCTCTTACCTTATTTTTGTCGCATGTTTTTTGTCGCAGCGCGTCGGATCGCGACAAAATCGATCGTGGATTCCTACCCTAAAATGTAGACCATCATTCACGACAAGGCACATTCATGCAACATTACCATGTGACATTAGGAACACTGCAAAGCTTTAATTGCTAGAGACATGCAGGATACACAGTGTATTTTATATAGGGTAGCTATAACCTTTACTTCCTTTATTTCAGAGTGCAATGACTGAAACAAATAACTACTGGTTTCACCCCTTGCTGTGTAGTGATATTGTTATAATATTCCATTCTGCATAATTATTATGATATTTTCATGTCATCGTATAGGGAAACAGCCACTTCAGCATCCCTAGCAGAACTGTTAACTGTGACAAAGCAATAACCAACAAACACAAAGATGGGGCTGCTTGCCTGTATTATGCTAGGTAACATGTATACTTCCAGCTGTTGCTTGCAGGTGCATAACTGCAGATGAAGAAGCTGATTCTGTGGTTGCTGGTGGGCCAATCAATATTTTGGGGCTCTAAATTGAATTTGCTGTGGGGCCCAATAACATGTAGTTATGACATTGGTTGCTTCATTTGTCTATCACAATTGTATTTAATTTACCAATACATTTAAAAAATGTAAGTACAGTTAAATTAAAAGAGTGCTCCTGTGGCCAACTATGCATCCAGAACTGCTGGTTATCAACAGGGGTGCAGTGCCAATAAAATGAAAAACTTGCCTTAGGCGGCAGCGCCCCTCAGGTTACCTGGGGCAGCAAAGAGCCACTCCTGGTACCTTTAAGAGACAAATTTCCATTTTTTAAACCAGAAATTTGGCGTTTCTAGTGCAAGAGAGCGCAATTGCGTTTTCCGCACTAGTGATGTGCCCTCATTGGACCCCTCCGGCGCAGAAAAGGCCATCACTGGGCAGGGTCGGGCAAAGCAGACCAGGTGCCCTAGGCAACCCGGCCAGCAGAGTGGAGGGAAGCAGCAGAGGGGAGGGCTCGAGAGGGGATGGGAAATAGCAGAGGAGAGGCATACCTCCCAACTGTCCTGCTTTCAGTGGGACAGTCCTGCTTTTGACAGCTCAACCCGCAGTCCCGTGTTTTTACTGAAAAGTCGCGACTTTCTCTGCACTAAACAGCCAGAAAAAGAAACACCAGGTGCAACTAGGTGCAACTTAGATACTTTGTAACAATTTTCAGATAAGCAAATAAGTAATTGTAACAATTTAGATAAGGAGGTCCCTTGGGAAAAGTAAGACTCACAGCTTAAAGGGCAAATCACCTTCATTAGCAAAACTGTAATAACTGGAAAAAAAAACCCAGAAATATGTTCAAACTTTCATAACCTGCCAAATTTTGTAAAATGAACATGGTAATTAGGGGATGTGGGCACAAAAATGTGCGTGGTCAAAAAAATTTCGCTGCGCTTCGCGACAAATGGTTTTGTCCCTCTTTTTATTTCCAAAATGTTGGGAGGTATGACAGACCAGCAGAAGGAAGCGACTGCGAACTGGGGGTAGGCAGAAGAAGTAACTGCACAGCTCCCCCCTATTGTTGTGTCCTAGGCAGGTGCCTATTCTGCCTACCCCTCCTTCCGGCCCTGGTGCTGGGGGCGGCATTAAAGGAGCTGCCTCGGGCCCCAGGAATGCCCATGGTTATTAATATATATGTGTGTAGATAGATAGATAGATAGATGATAGAAAGATATACACAAGAATAAGACACACACACAGATAAACATTTACACATAGCTATCTGTAATATCATCTGTGTATATCTGTGTGTGTCTTATTCGTGTGTATATCTTTTTGTATGTTTTTCTGTTCTGTATAGTATGCATTTTGCATAAACGTTTGATTTATCACCCGAGTCGATTTTTACCTCATTTGAAAAGCAAATAAACCTTTGTCTTTATTACCCACTGCCTAACGGCACTATCAATTCATACTGTTTTTGTAAGAAGCAACGAAAAGCAAATAGACACCTAGTGGCAAATCGAGCTCAAATGATCAAACACACGTGTCACAAGGAAAGAAAAGCAGCAGCAGCATAGGGATAGATTGATCCGTCTGCGCTTATCCAGGTTTTACTTTGCTTGCTCGATAGGGGTTTCCCCCTCCCCCTTCTCTTCGCTCCTCCCTTTTAGCAATTCTATATTGACAAGCTGGGGGGAAAAAAAACAGTTCATTGTTGGCAAGTAGTGATGTCTGTCGGTACAGAGTGAGGAATTCAGTGCTCTGCACCAATATCATATTACTTGGTCTCTCCGCAGACTACAAAAGGGAGAGCTGCTGTTCTCTCCTGTATATTGGGATCTGGCTCCTGATCCTCTACAATCTGCATTTTTGGAGCGTTCTCGTGCGGTGAGCTCTTGTTATTTTACCGTTTGGACTATTGTACAGAACCCTTGTTTGTTGTCTTTGCTTCCTTTTTCGTCGTTTTTGTCTGTTGAAACCGTGAGACGTAAGCCAGATGGCCGCGGCGTGCGCTATAAATAATTTAGTTTCGTTTAGAGTTCGTTAAAATACGTGCCTGTAATTTCTGAATATCACGAATATATCCTGATTGCATAGTCCATATAAATGTTTGCACCCAGAAAAAAAGTTGAGCGAATATAGTTTAAAAAAATCCAGTGGTTTGTGTTTAATGTAGCTTTGCGATTAGCTTTGTGTGGATTCGGTTATTTCGGTAATTTATGCAAGTGAGCCCTTTATGTGCCATGTTACAGTGCTGGGTAATTGGTGTCTGTATCAACATCTCACTTTGGTCGCATTTGTTAATGGATCAGAAATCCTTTCAATAGAGGCAGACATGTTTGAGGAAAGAAAAGAGACGCGCAGTAATGGACTATTGAAAGTGTTGCATGAGAGATCCTCAAATAAACACAGCCAAGCTGCAGCCTCTAGCATATGGAGTAGGCTTGAAAATGAGCGACTATCTTTGTTTTCATTGTTGAATACGACCGTCCTTGGCTTCGGTTTACTCCTCTCTGCTGTATAAAGTTAAAATGCTACATATCTCAACAGGGCTGCCTCCGATCTTTTTATCGTATATGTTTATGTTCTCTCGAATCTTTTATTTTATACATTGTGCCTGTGTTTGTATTCCTAAAGCAAACCTCTATGTTTAAAGCCATGAAAGAATGTCAAGTGTTAAAGTTGCAAACCAATGATAATGTTAATGTTATGATCATTTATTAACAGATAAAAATAGCCTGTTTTGCCTCAATTTTGATCCAAAAAGATGATAGATGAACGTTTTTCATTTAAAAATACAGATTTTTTTTTATTTTTATTTTTTTAAGCTGGCTTCCATTTACATTATCATTTTTATC